>NC_050572.1:15067533-15247533 GCF_013265735.2 Oncorhynchus mykiss
GAGCCAGAAGCAGAGCTGCCCTATCTGTCAGCATCATCTTACACCAGCAGCCTGTCAGTAATGCAGTCGCAACAGTAGTAGACCCCACACTCACTTCTCTGTGCTGGTGGAGACCCCACAGCCCTCTTATCTCTGTCTGGACTCTTGACCCGAATGTGATTGTTGTTGTTGTGGGGCGGGACTCTGCTGCTTCTCTGATACTTATCCAGGTCACCCCCCGTACCCCTGTTTCCATGGTTGCACCCCCTCTCAGTCCAGGATTCTGACCCGCGGTTGCCGTTGTCTAGTTCTGGTGACTGGACCAGGTTGTCTGTGCCATGGTCCTGTTTTGGTATCAGCCTCTGGTTCTGTGCCTGAGGGCTTGGACTCTGTCTGTCTCCCTGGTGCCGTCTGTCTGCGTCTGGACCACCAAATCCATGTGTTAACTCTGCTGGGCTGAAGTTTGGTAGTAGAGTCCTGATGAAGTCTACTTGGCTTTCATTCTGTTGTCTCTTTATACACGTGGTCTCTATTGGGTTGCAGGACTGTAATTGATCCTGGTCGCTACTGAGTTCAGTTGGGACATGGTTGTGGTGGTCACAGGCTGGATCTATTGGGCTGGGACTCTGCAGTCTCTCTGGTGGGTCTGCTGCGTCATCTGGACTATGGTTTGGTTGATCCTCTATTGAGGGTATTCTGACTGTGTTCCCTGTCTGATTGTGTTCCCTGTCTGTTGATTCTACTTCAGTAGAGTCCTGTGTGTTCTCTACCAGTTCTGTTGAGCACAAGTCCAGCTCCACCTGACTGGTATCCGTAGGATTCTGTTCAATTGTTCTGAGTTCTACCGACTTGTATTCTGGTGTCTTCAGTTCTGTGTTCCGGTCGTGTTCTGGTTCTAAGAGGTTCTGATGGGGTTCCGTAGACTCTGTAGGGATGAGGTCTGGTATAGTGGGTTCTGAGGGGCTGGCTGTAGTGCTGATAGTGGTACTGGTGGGGTGTCTGCGTATGGGGGAGGGGCTGGAGTGCAGGGAGGACAGGTCTTCAGGGTCTATGTGCCCCAGGAAACAGGGTCCCCCACCAGGCTGCTGCAGGAAGCCCACAAACAGAACACCCTGCTCTGCCGCATCCTGGATCTGGAGACACACACACACGGTAGGCAGGTTTCCATTGACCCAGGTTGATTAGACAAAAGCAATGTCGCACAAAATTTGAATTTTGTCTAACTTCCTGTACTGTTCTGCGACAAATAATGATCCACACTTTTTCAAAAAACGTTAACCAAATACAACCACCGACTGACTGACTGCTCATTGCTGTTGCTCGAAGATGGCAAATCAGCGCAAATGCGCATGAATTGAATTTCAACAAAGGAAACAGTCGTGGTTGTATTTGATTAACATTTATTGAAAAAGTGTGGATTTCAGCATACAAAGAAAGGCATGCTACTACAGAGGACAAACATGTGTTTCAGACATAAGGAAGTGGATGGCTGCAAACTTTCTACTTTTAAACTCGGACAAAACAGAGATGCTTGTTCTAGGTCCCAAGAAACAAAGAGATCTTCTGTTGAATCTGACAATTAATCTTAATACAGTACAGTCGTCTCAAATAAAACTGTGAAGGACCTCGGCGTTACTCTGGACCCTGATCTCTCTTTTGAAGAACATATCAAGACGGTTTCAAGGACAGCTTTTTTCCATCTACGTAACATTGCAAATCTGAACTTTCTGTCCAAAAATTATGCAGAAAAATTAATCCATGCTTTTGTCACTTCTAGGTTAGACTACTGCAATGCTCTACTTTCCATCTACCCGGACAAAGCACTAAATAAACTTCAGTTAGTGCTAAATACGGCTGCTAGAATCCTGACTAGAACCAAAACATTTGATCATATTACTCCAGTGTTAGCCTCCCTACACTGGCTTCCTGTCAAGGCAAGGGCTGATTTCAAGGTAATCGAACCGCCCTTGCTGTCTCTGCCTGGCCGGTTCCCCTCCTGTCTCAGCCTCCAGTATTTATGCTGCAGTAGTTTATGTGTCGGGGGGTCAGTTTGTTATATCTGGAGTACTTCTCCTGTCCTATCCGTTGTCCTGTGTGAATTTAAGTATGCCCTTGCTAATTCTCTCTTTCTTTCTCTCTCTCGGAGGACCTGAGCCCTAGGACCATGCCTCAGGACTACCTGACATGATGACTCCTTGCTGTCCCCAGTCCACCTGGCTGTGCTGCTGCTCCAGTTTCAACTGTTCTGCCTGTGATTATTATTATTTGACCATGCTGGTCATTTATGAACATTTGAACATCTTGGCCATGTTCTGTTCTAATGTCCACCCGGCACAGCCAGAAGAGGACTGGCCACCCCACATAGCCTGGTTCCTCTCTAGGTTTCTTCCTAGGTTTTGGCCTTTCTAGGTAGTTTTTCCTAGCCACCGTGCTTCTACACCTGCATTGCTTGTTGTTTGGGGTTTTAGGCTGGGTTTCTGTACAGCACTTTGAGATATCAGCTGATGTACGAAGGGCTATATAAATAAATTTGATTTGATTTGAAACATAGGTATCAGGTCCATGTTTCGTAATTCATATTTTTTGAAGTATTGAACTTGGGCAAATTATTTAGTCAGAGCTAAATTACACAAAGCCTGGTCTCTGTTCCACTCTATTAGTCTGCTGTAATACCCCACACAGTGGCATGACAGACCACGAGCTGTAATACCCCACACAGTGACATGACAGACCAGGAGCTGTAATACCCCACACAGTGGCATGACAGACCAGGAGCTGTAATACCCCACACAGTGGCATGACAGACCAGGAGCTGTAATACCCCACACAGTGACATGACAGATCAGGAGCTGTAATACCCCACACAGGGACATGACAGATCAGGAGCTGTAGGTGACTAATGTGATTGAGCCATTCAGATTCATGCAGCGATCTGTCGTTAGGCACGTCAACACACAGGATTGATGGGCAGCTACAGAAATAGAAACGGCCCGGGCTATATTTATAATTATAAACTGGGTGGTTTTAGCCCCAAATGCTGATTGGCTGAAAGCCGTGATATATTAGACCATATACCATGGGTATGACAAAAATATACTTTTTACTGTTCTAATTACATTGGTAACCAGTTTATAATAGCAAGAAGGCACATTGGGGGCTTGTAGTATATGGCCAGTATAACATGGCTAATGGTTGTATCCAGGCACTCTGCGTTGCGTCGTGAAAGAACAGCCCTTAGCCGTGGTATATTGGTCATATACCACATCTCCTCGGGCCTTATTGCTTAATTCTATATTCTAATAGCTACACATCTGGCCAGTGGGGCCTTTGGCTTCCATTGTCAGTTAGCTGTGGTGTACTGTTCTGTGAATGACATACTTGGACTATTGATTCACATACGTCATTTACACACTCACCAACACAGAGGCTCATTTACACAATAGACATTCTGCAAAACATTATGCAAAATAAGAGCCAATCTAATCATCCCTAAAGATCAAATATTCTAATGACAAAGGAACCTAATTATCCACTGTGTGTGTGTGTGTGAGTGTGTGTGCGTCTGTCATTCTCCTTCTCCCTCACACGGAGCTCCTCTGGTTAATTGTCAGTTGATATTAACGTTGACAGTTTGAGTGGGGCTCGTCAGAGAGAACACAGAATGCTAACTACCACACAAAATAATGAGACCTCTTCCCCCATTATCATCCCTCCACCAATCACAATCAACACAAAGACAATCAACACACACACATTTTGTGGGGCGAGACAGATGAATAAGGGAGACACTGAACAGACACTGCCCACCACTTGAGTCTGTCAAGATTGGGGTGAAAATATAAAATATATGCGTGCGTGTGTCACACACTCCCACCCAAAGGTTCATTATACCTCCTTGACATTTACTTATTCATATTTAGTGTGTGCATGTATGTGTATCATAGGGATGCAGTGCCCACCTCTGCAGTGTGATAAGACCGGTCTCTCTGTCCCTCACTCTCCTATTGGCTCCTGTCTGTGGTTCTTTTCAGCTATTTCCTGGCAGCCAGGCTGCTATCTGATTGCCTATTCATGTCATGCTGCCTAACCATATCACATTATACTGAGCCCTGTGCATTTCAATCCAATCACCGCTCCCCTTTGTGCTCTGCCTGTTCACTTCTCATGGTCACTGTAGAATGAGATAAATTCACTACTATATTGTTATACTAAGAGGGCTTTTGTGGTTGTTAAATTATGATGTCACAGCTGATAGTGACATTAGGGCGGCATCTCAATAGTTTAAAGTGGCTTCCTCTCCTAACTTCTCCTTTCCTTTCCTCCACTCCATCTACATGGACCTAAATAATGATACAGGTGTACATAACCAGTAGGGGAAGGAGCTGAGGAAGGTAAGTGCCATCCAAGGGAATTAGGATGAGCTTTCCCCTAGTCTCTTCTCTGTCAAATATTTAGGTTTCATTTTGGGGAGGAATTCCGGAGTGTAATGTCCCTTTAAGCTCAAATTTGGGAGGAATTTGTTGATCCTAGATCTGTGCCTATGGGCAACTCCTCAGAGTGGAGCTGAGTGGGAGTAGTAAGCTGATCCTAGATCTGTGCTTTAGGACTAATGGTGACCTTCTTCACGTAGTTCTGGATGACATCCGGGTCGGGGGCCTGTTGACCCGCCACACACACGTCTGTCTCCAGGTGACGGCCTGCCCACATCAGCTGGGTCTTCTCTGAACTGGAGAGAAATGAAAGAGGGATTAAGGAAGACATGAGCCTTTTTTTAGATGCGTACCAAATGGCATCCTATTCCCTATATAGTGCACTACTTTGGCCAGGGCTCATAGTGGTCCATAGGGCTATGGTCAAAAGTAGTGCACTATGTAGGGAATAGCCATTTAGGATGCATACTGACTTTCTTCTCAAAGAAACACATGAATGTGCAGAAAGGACTGATGAACGTGCAGAAAGGACTGATGAAGGTGTAGAAAGGACTGATGAAGGTGTAGAAAGGACTGATGAAGTGTAGAAAGGACTGATGAACGTGCAGAAAGGACTGATGAACGTGTAGAAAGGACTGATGAAGGTGTAGAAAGGACTGATGAAGGTGTAGAAAGGACTGATGAAGTGCAGAAAGGACTGATGAAGGTGTAGAAAGGACTGACAAAGGTGTTGAAAGGACTGATGAAGGTGTAGAAAGGACTGACAAAGGTGTTGAAAGGACTGATGAAGGTGTAGAAAGGACTGATGAAGGTGTAGAAAGGACTGATGAAGTGCAGAAAGGACTGATGAAGGTGTAGAAAGGACTGACAAAGGTGTTGAAAGGACTGATGAAGGTGTAGAAAGGACTGACAAAGGTGTTGAAATGACTGATGAAGGTGTAGAAAGGACTGATGAAGGTGTAGAAAGGACTGATGAATGTGCAGAAAGGACTGACGAACGTGTAGAAAGGACTGATGAAGTGTAGAATGGACTGATGAAGGTGTAGAAAGGACTGACAAAGGTGTAGAAAGGACTGATGAAGGTGCAGAAAGGACTGGTGAAGGTGTAGAAAGGACTGATGAAGGTGTAGAAAGGACTGATGAAGTGCAGAAAGGACTGACGAACGTGCAGAAAGGACTGACGAACGTGCAGAAAGGACTGACGAACGTGCAGAAAGGACTGACGAACGTGCAGAAAGGACTGATGAAGTGTAGAAAGGACTGATGAAGTGTAGAAAGGACTGATGAAGGTGTAGAAAGGACTGACAAAGGTGTTGAAAGGACTGATGAAGGTGTAGAAAGGACTGACAAAGGTGTTGAAAGGACTGATGAAGGTGTAGAAAGGACTGACAAAGGTGTAGAAAGGACTGACAAAGGTGTAGAAAGGACTGACGAAGGTGCAGAAAGGACTGATGAAGGTGTAGAAAGGACTGATGAAGGTGTAGAAAGGACTGATGAAGTGTAGAAAGGGCTGATGAACGTGTAGAAAGGACTGACAAAGGTGTAGAAAGGACTGACGAACGTGTAGAAAGGACTGATGAACGTGTAGAAAGGACTGATGAACATGCTGAAAGGACTGACGAACGTGTAGAAAGGACTGATGAAGGTGTAGAAAGGACTGATGAAGGTGTAGAAAGGACTGACGAAGGTGTAGAAAGGACTGACAAAGGTGTAGAAAGGACTGATGAAGTGCAGAAAGGACTGATGAAGGTGTAGAAAGGACTGATGAAGTGTAGAAAGGACTGATGAAGGTGTAGAAAGGACTGATGAAGTGTAGAAAGGACTGATGAAGGTGTATAAAGGACTGATGAAGGTGTAGAAAGGACTGATGAACGTGTAGAGCCGAACGTGTAGAAAGGACTGACAAACGTGTAGAAAGGACTGATGAAGGTGTAGAAAGGACTGACGAAGGTGTAGAACCGAACGTGTAGAATGGACTGACGAAGGTGTAGAGCCGAACGTGTAGAATGGACTGACGAAGGTGTAGAAAATAGAGGTCAACCGATTATGATTTTTCAACTCCGATACCGATATCGATTATTGGAGGACCAAAAAAGCCGATACCGATTAATCAGCCGATTTTTAAAATGTATTTGTAATAATGACAATTACAACAATACTGAATGAACACTTATTTTAACTGTCACGACTTCGGCCAAAGTTGGTCCCTCTCCTTCTTCGGGCGGTCGACATCACCGGCTTTCTAAACACTACGTGTTTAATTTTCGTTTTGTTTTGTCTTGATTATTTACACACCTGGTTTCCATTCCATTAATTATGTTCATTATTTAACCCTCTGATTTCCTTCTCTGTTTTGTGCGTTATTGTTTGTCATGTGGGTTCTCGTTGTTTGTGCTTTAGTTTATTGTATATGTTCCTTGTTGGAATCTTACCATTTATTGAATAAATCGTGGATTATTACTCAGAACTGTGTCCTGCGCCTGACTGCCTTTATTCAATTTTACCAACGGCATCACATTAACTTAATATAATACATCAATAAAATCTATTTAGCCTCAAATAAATAATGAAACATGTTCAATTTGGTTTAAATAATGCAAAAACAAAGTGTTGGAGAAGAAAGTAAAAGTGCAATATGTGCCATGTAAGAAAGCTAACGTTTCAGTTCCTTGCTCAGAACATGATAACATTTGAAAGCTGGTGGTTCCTTTTAACATGAGTCTTCAATATTCCCAGGTAATAAGTTTTAGGTTGTAGTTATTATAGGAATTATAGGACTATTTCTCTCTATACCATTTGTATTTCATTAACCTTTTAACCTTTGACTATTGGATGTTCTTATAGGCACTTTAGTAGTGCCAGTGTAACAGTATAGCTTCCACCCCTCTCCTCGCTCCTACCTGGGCTCAAACCAGGAACACATCGACAACAGCCAACCTCGAAGCAGCGTTACCCATGCAGAGCAAGGGGAACAACCACTCCAAGTCTCAGAGCGAGTGACGTTTGAAACACTATTAGTGCGCACCCCGCTAACTAGCTAGCCATTTCACATCGGTTACACCAGCCTAATCTCGAGAGTTGATAGGCTTGAAGTCATAAACAGCGCAATGCTTGAAGCATTGCGAAGAGCTGCTGTCAAACGCACGAAAGTGCTGTTTGAATGAATGCTTACGAGCCTGCTGGTGCCTACAATCGGTCAGTCAGACTGCTCTATCAAATCATAGACTTAGTTATAACATAACACACCGAAATACGAGCCTTTGGTCATTAATATGGTCGAATACGGAAACTATCATCTCGAAAACAAGATGTTTATTCTTTCAGTGAAATACGGAACTGTTCCGTATTTTATCTAATGGGTGGCATCCCTAAGTCTAAATATTCCTGTTACATTGCACAACCTTCAATGTTATGTCCTAATTAAGTACAATTCTGGCAAATTAGGCGGCCCAAACTGTTGCATATACCCTGACTCTGCGTGCAATGAACGCAAGAGAAGTGACACAATTTCACCTGGTTAATATTGCCTGCTAACCTGGATTTCTTTTAGCTAAATATGCAGGTTTAAAAATATATACTTCTGTGTATTGATTTTAAGAAAGGCATTGATGTCTATGGTTAGGTACACGTTGGAGCAACGACAGTCCTTTTTCGCGAATACGCACTGCATCGATTATATGCAACGCAGGACACGCTAGATAAACTAGTAATATCATCAACCATGTGATTATGATTGATTGTTTTTTATAAGATAAGTTTAATGCTAGCTAGCAACTTACCGTGGCTAACTGCATTCGCGTAACAGGCAGGCTCCTCGTGGAGTGCAATGTAATCAGGTGGTTAGAGCGTTGGACTAGTTAACTGTAAGGTTGCAAGATTGAATGCCCGAGCTGACAAGGTAAAAATCTGTCGTTCTGCCCCTGAACGAGGCAGTTAACCCACCGTTCCTAGGCCATCATTGAAAATAAGAATGGGTTAACTGAAGATGGAGAGGACAGATGGAGAGGACAGATGGAGAGGACAGGTAGAGAGGAGAGATGGAGAGGAGAGCAAGATGAAGAAAGGAGAGCGAGATGAAGAGAGGAGAGCGAGATGGAGAGCGAGATGGAGAGCGAGATGGAGAGCAAGATGGAGAGCAAGATGTAGAGAGCTGGAGAGGAGAGATGAAGAGGAGAGCGAGATGGAGAGGAGAGCGAGATGGAGAGGAGGGGAGGCCTCTCTTTGCACATTGTTCCCCTCCGGTGGGTGCTGATGATACAATCAGCCATCTCCACGGTGACAGGTGCCACTTGGCAGGAGGGGCATCAAAGGAGCAGCCAAGCACCCAACTCTGTATGTGTGTGTGTGTGAGCAAGTAATCAAGAAAAATGGGTAAGGGTATGTTGGTATGTGTAAGCATATGTGTGTGGGAGTATGAAAGAAAAATATGCTGTATACATTTCTCATTCTACACATATGCTTCAAGAATTCCACGGTTGAGAATAGATCTCTCCCGAAAATCCCAGGAAGAGAATAGGATTCTGCTTCCATTTCACAGATTCTGTGGGTGAGAAAAGAATTCCGATGAGGCTCCTGCTGGTGAGAAAGGTCTTAGCTAACTATGTGTCTCTATGTTCTGTGTAGCAGTTATTGAATGAGGGAAATGAGAGTGAGAGTGTGTGTGTGTGTGTGTGTGTGTACAGTGGGGAGAACAAGTATTTGATACACTGCCGATTTTGCAGGTTTTCCTACTTACAAAGCATGTAGAGGTCTGTAATTTTTATCATAGGTACATTTTAACTGTGAGAGACGGAATCTAAAACAAAAATCCAGAAAATCACATTGTATGATTGTTAAGTAATTAATTAGCATTTTATTGCATGACATAAGTATTTGATACATCAGAAAAGCAGAACTTAATATTTGGTACAGAAACCTTTGTTTGCAATTACAGAGATCATACGTTTCCTGTAGTTCTTGACCAGGTTTGCACACACTGCAGCAGGGATTTTGGCTCACTCCTCCATACAGACCTTCTCCAGATCCTTCAGGTTTCGGGGCTGTCGCTGGGCAATACGGACTTTCAGCATCCTCCAAAGATTTTCTATTGGATTCAGGTCTGGAGACTGGCTAGGCCACTCCAGGACCTTGAGATGCTTCTTACGGAGCCACTCCTTAGTTGCCCTGGCTGTGTGTTTCGGGTCGTTGTCATGCTGGAAGACCCAGCCACAACCCATCTTCAATGCTCTTACTGAGGGAAGGAGGTTGTTGGCCAAGATCTCGCGATACATGGCCCCATCCATCCTCCCCTCAATACGGTGCAGTCATCCTGTCCCCTTTGCAGAAAAGCATCCCCAAAGAATGATGTTTCCACCTCCATGCTTCACGGTTGGGATGGTGTTCTTGGGGTTGTACTCATCCCTCTTCTTCCTCCAAACATGGCGAGTGGAGTTTAGACCAAAAAGCTCTATTTTTGTCTCATCAGACCACATGACCTTCTCCCATTCCTCCTCTGGATCATCCAGATGGTAATTGGCAAACTTCAGACAGGCATGGACATGCGCTGGCTTCAGCAGGGGGACCTTGCGTGCATTGCAGGATTTTAATCCATGACTGTGTAGTGTGTTACTAATGGTTTTCTTTGAGACTGTGGTCCCAGCTCTCTTCAGGTCATTGACCAGGTCCTGCCGTGTAGTTCTGGGCTGATCCCTCACCTTCCTCATGATCGTTGATGCCCCACGAGGTGAGATCTTGCATGGAGCACCAGACCGAGGATGATTGCCCGTCATCTTGAACTTCATCCATTTTCTAATAATTGCGCCAACAGTTGTTGCCTTCTCACCAAGCTGCTTGCCTTTTGTCCTGTATCCCATCCCAGCCTTGTGCAGGCCTACAATTTAATCCCTGATATCTTTACACAGCTCTCTGGTATTGGCCATTGTGGAGAGGTTGGAGTCTGTTTGATTGAGTGTGTGGACATGTGTCTTTTATACAGGTAACGAGTTCAAACAGGTGCAGTTAATACAGGTAATGAGTGGAGAACAGGAGGGCTTCTTAAAGATAAACTAACAGGTCTGTGAGAGCCGGAATTCTTACTGGTTGGTAGGTGATCAAATACTTATGTCATGCAATAAAATGCAAATGAATTACTTAAAAATCATACAATGTGATTTTCTGGATTTTTGTTTTAGATTCCGTCTCTCACAGTTGAAGTGTACCTATGATAAAAATTACAGACATGCTTTGTAAGTAGGAAAACCTGCAAAATCAGCAGTGTATCAAATACTTGTTCTCCCCACTGTATGTATGTATGTATGTATGTATGTATGTATGTATGTATATATATATATACAGTACCAGTCAAAAGTTTGGACACACCTTCTCATTCAAGGGTTTTTCTTACTTATTTTCTACATTGTAGAATAATAGTGAAGACATCAAAACTATGAGAAAACACATATGGAATCATGTAGTAACAAGAGTGTTAAACAAATCAAAATATATTTTATAGTAGCCACCCTTTGCCTTGATGACAGCCTCACATTCTCTCAACCAGCTTCACCCAGAATGCTTTTCCAACAGTCTTGAAGGAGTTCCCACATATGCTGAGCACTTGTTGGCTGCTTTTCCTTCACTCTGCGGTCCAACTCATCCCAAACCACCTTAATTGGGTTGAGGTCAGGTGATTGTGGAGGCCAGATCATCTGATGCAGCACTCCATCACTCTCCTTCTTTGTCAAATAGCCCTTACACAGCCTGGGGGTGTGTTTGGGTCATTGTCCTGTTAAAATAAATAACTGAATTTTTCTGGATCAAACGTGCCAAATAAATGGACATTTTGGATATATATAGACAGAATTAATCGAACAAAAAGGACCATTTGTGATGTTTATGGGACATATTGGAGTGCCAACAGAAGAAGCTCGTCAAAGGTAAGGCATTAATTATATTTTTATTTCTGCATTTTGTGTCGCGCCTGCAGGGTTGAAATATGCTTTTCCCTCTTTGTTTACGGAGGTTCTATCCTCAGATAATAGCATTGTTTGCTTTCACCGAAAAGCCTTTTTGAAATACAACAAGTGTAGCTTTAATTTGCTATCTTGCATGTGTGATTTAATGAAAGTTTGATTTTTATAGTAATTTATTTGAATTTGGAGCTCTGCATTTTCCCGGGCTTTTGGCCAGGTGGGACGCTTTCACACAGTCTCCTCTGAACAGTTCATGTTGAGATGTGTCTGTTAGCATTTATTTGGGCTGCAATTTCTGAGGCTGATAACTCTAATGAACTTATCCTCTGCAGCAGAGGTAATTCTGGGTCTTCCTTTCCTGTGGTGGTCCCCATGAGAGCCAAGATCATCATAGTGCTTGATAGTTTTTGCAACTGCACTTGAAGAAACTTGAAATGTTCCTGATTGACTGACCTTCATGTCTTAAAGTAATGATGGACTGTCGTTTCTCTTTGCTTATTTGAACTGTTCTTGCCATAATATGGACTTGGTCTGTTACCAAATAGGGCTATCTTCTGTATACCTCCCCTACCTTGACAAAACTGATTGGCTCAAACGCATTAAGGACAGAAATTACACAAATTAACTTTTAACAAGGCACATCTGTTAATTGAAATGCATTCCAGGTGACATCATGAAGCTGGTTGAGAGAATGCCAAGAGTGTGCAAAGCAGTCATCAAGGCAAAGGGTGGCTACTTTGAAGAATCTCAAATATAAAATATATTTTGATTTGTTTAACACTTTTTTGGTTACTACATGATTCCATATGTGTTATTTCATAGTTTTGTTGTCTTCACTATTATTCTACAATGTAGAAAATAGTAAAAATAAAGAAAAACCCTTGAATGAGTAGGTGTGTCCAAACTTTTGACTGGTACTGAATGTGTGTGTGTGTGTGTGTGTGTGTGAGAGAGAGACTGTGTGTGTGTGTGTGAGAAAGAGTGTGTGAGTATGTGAGTGAGACTGTGTGTGTGTGTGTGTGTGTGTGAAGGGGTGTGTGTGTGTGAGGAAGTGAGTGAGACTGTGTGTGTGTGTGGGAAAGAGTGTGTGAGTATGTGAGTGAGACTGTGTGTGTGTGTGTGTGTGTGTGTGTGAAGGGGTGTGTGTGTGTGAGGAAGTGAGTGAGACTGTGTGTGTGTGTGAGTGAAGGGGTGTGTGTGTGTGTGTGTTTCTGTACCTGTGTGTCTCTCTGATGAGGACAGCTCTGTGTAGCTGGCGTTGGACGCGTGCGGGTCTGGGGCCACAGGGGTGGACGAAGGGATGGACGGCCACCAGGACAAAGCCCTGACCATACAGCTCCCTCACCTGGACTGGTAACTCTCTCACTGACGACAGACACAGTACTGACGACACAGACACCTCTGGGAAAAGAAAGAGTGTGTGAGTGTGAGAGAGAGAAAGCAAGTGTGTATGTGTGTGTTAGTGGTGAATGTGTGTGTGTGTGTGTGTGTGTGTGTGTGTGTGTGTGTTGGAGAGAAAGTGTGTGTGAGTGGTAGACGGAGAAAAGGAGAGAGAATATGTGTGAGAGGGTTATGATTAGGGAGAGAGGGTGTTGGGAGAGAAGAGCGGAGAGAGACACAGAGAGAGAGAGAGAGAGAGATCGAGAGGGAGAGAGCCACACAGAGAGGGATAGAGAGAAGAGGGGGGCACACAGATCGAGCGAGAGAGAGAGAGAGAGGAGGGAGAACAGAGGGGGGCCACAGAGAGAGAGAAGAGGGAGAACAGAGGGGGGCCACACAGAGAGAGGGAACAGAGGGGGAGGCACACAGAGAGAAAGAAGAGGGAGAACAGAGGGGGGGCACACAAAGAGAGATAGAGGGAGAACAGAGGGGGAGGCACACAAAGAGATAGAGGGAGAACAGAGGGGAGGCAGACAGAGAGAGAGGAGAACATAGGGGGGGGGCAGACAGAGA
The DNA here is from genome assembly GCF_013265735.2 of Oncorhynchus mykiss. Taxonomy (NCBI): domain Eukaryota; kingdom Metazoa; phylum Chordata; class Actinopteri; order Salmoniformes; family Salmonidae; genus Oncorhynchus; species Oncorhynchus mykiss. The sequence continues at coordinate 15,080,843 of NC_050572.1, forward strand.
GAGAGAAGAGGGAGAACAGAGGGGGGCCACAGAGAGAGAGAGAAGAGGGAGAACAGAGGGGGGCCACACAGAGAAAGAGAAGAGGGAGAACAGAGGGGGGCCACACAGAGAGAGAGAAGAGGGAGAACAGAGGGAGGGGGGGGGCAGACAGTGAGAGAGAAGAGGGAGAACAGAGGGGGGGCAGACAGAGAAAGGGAATAGAGGGGGAGCCACACAGAGAGAGGGAACAGAGGGGGGGCCACACAAAGAGATAGAGGGAGAACAGAGGGGGCCACACAAAGAGATAGAGGGAGAACAGAGGGGGGCCACACAAAGAGATAGAGGGAGAACAGAGGCTGGGGGCAGACAGAGAGAGAGAGAGAGAGAGAGAGAGAGAGAGAGAGAGAGAGAGAGAGAGAGAGAGAGGGAGAACAGAGGGGGGCCACAGAGAGAGAGAGAAGAGGGAGAACAGAGGGGGGCCACACAGAGAAAGAGAAGAGGGAGAACAGAGGGGGGCCACACAGAGAGAGAGAAGAGGGAGAAGAGAGGGGGGCCACACAGAGAGAGAGAAGAGGGAGAACAGAGGGGGGGGGGCAGACAGTGAGAGAGAAGAGGGAGAACAGAGGGGGGGCAGACAGAGAAAGAGAATAGAGGGGGAGCCACACAGAGAGAGGGAACAGAGGGGGGGCCACACAAAGAGATAGAGGGAGAACAGAGGGGGCCACACAAAGAGATAGAGGGGGGCCACACAAAGAGAGAGGGAGAACAGAGGCGGGGGGCAGACAGAGAGAGAGAGAGAGAGAGAGAGAGAGAGAGAGAGAGAGAGAGAGAGAGAGAGAGAGAGAGAGAGAGAGAGAGGGAGAACAGAGGGGGGGCACACAGAGAGAGAGAATAGGGAGACCAGAGGGGGGGCACACAGAGAGAGAGAATAGGGAGACCAGAGGGGGGGCACACAGAGAGAGAGAAGAGGGAGAACAGAGGGGGGGCACACAGAGAGAGAGAAGAGGGAGAACAGAGGGGGGCACACAGAGAGAGAGAATAGGGAGACCAGAGGGGGGCCACACAGAGAGAGAGAATAGGGAGACCAGAGGGGGGCCACACAGAGAGAGAGAATAGGGAGACCAGAGGGGGGGCACACAGAGAGAGAGAAGAGGGAGAACAGAGGGGGGCCACACAGAGAGAGAGAATAGGGAGACCAGAGGGGGGGGCACACAGAGAGAGAGAATAGGGAGACCAGAGGGGGGGCACACAGAGAGAGAGAAGAGGGAGAACAGAGGGGGGCCACACAGAGAGAGAGCGTATTGTTTAGATATTATAGTTTGAATTGAATAATAACATGGCATCTTCATGATAATCTGCTGCTGATTAAACCATAACTCCTGTTTTAACATGGTCATAACATGGATCATTTTCTATTTGATTTTGAATTTTAGGAGCCTTGTAGGTATCAATGATTTATTTAACTAAAAAGTGTGAGAGTCTCATCTTTACATAGAGTGTAGCCCAAACCGTTCAGACGCTACAGCCATTTTTGTGAGAAGACTGATTTTCAGGATGTCTTCTGGTCTGACAAACACTGGGGTAGATTTGCCACTTAGCAACGCAGATGCCGAAGGGCGACATAGCGGATTGAGACGCAGATACTTCTAGTTTAAACAGACTGATTTTGTTGTGGATTTTGGGATTATGTTAATTAGTGTGGCCGCGTCAATCGACTTTAGGGGTTTTGGTTAGGACACACACGCATTCATACATACACACACACATGCACACAAACAAACATGCACACAAACACGGTGCACAAACAAACACACACACGATGCACACAAACAAACACACACACAGTGCACACAAACAAACACACACACGATGCACACAAACAAACAAACACACACACGGTGCACACAAACAAACACACACACATGCACACAAACAAACATGCACACAAACACGGTGCACAAACAAACACACACACGATGCACACAAACAAACAAACACACGATGCACACAAACAAACACACGATGCACACAAACAAACACACACACGATGCACACAAACAAACACACACATGATGCACACAAACAAACAAACACACAATGCACACAAACAAACAAACACACGATGCACACGAACAAACACACACACACACAAACACACACAAACACACACACGATGCACACAAACAAACACACGATGCACACAAACAAACACACACACGATGCACACAAACAAACACACACACGATGCACACAAACAAACAAACACACGATGCACACAAACAAACACACACACGATGCACACAAACAAACACACACACACGATGCACACAAACAAACACACACACGATGCACACAAACAAACACACACACGATGCACACAAACAAACACACACGATGCACACAAACAAACACACACACGATGCACACAAACAAACAAACACACGATGCACACAAACAAACACACACACGATGCACACAAACAAACACACACGATGCACACAAACAAACACACACACAATGCACACAAACAAAGACACACACAAACACACACACGGTGCACACAAACACACACACAGTGCACACAAACACACACACGGTGCACACAAACCCACACGGTGCACACAAACACACACACAGTGCACACAAACACAGTGCACACAAACACACACACGGTGCACACAAACACACACACAGTGCACACAAACACAGTGCACACAAACCCACACGGTGCACACAAACACACACACAGTGCATACAAACACAGTGCACACAAACACACACACGATGCACACAAACAAACACACGATGCACACAAACAAACAAACACACGAAGCACACAAACAAACAAACACACGATGCACACAAACAAACACACACACACACAAACACTCACAAACACACACACGATGCACACAAACAAACACACACACGATGCACACAAACAAACAAACACACGATGCACACAAACAAACAAACACACAATGCACACAAACAAACAAACACACGATGCACACAAACAAACACACACACGATGCACACAAACAAACAAACACACGATGCACACAAACAAACACACACACACACAAACACTCACAAACACACACACGATGCACACAAACAAACACACACACGATGCACACAAACAAACACACACACGATGCACACAAATAAACAAACACACGAAGCACACAAACAAACAAACACAGGAAGCACACAAACAAACACACACACACACAAACACACACAAACACACACACGATGCACACAAACAAACACACACACGATGCACACAAACAAACACACACACGATGCACACAAACAAACACACACATGATGCACACAAACAAACAAACACATGATGCACACAAACAAACACACGATGCACACAAACAAACACACGATGCACACAAACAAACACACGATGCACACAAACAAACACACGATGCACACAAACAAACACACACACAATGCACACAAACAAACACACACACGATGCACACAAACAAACACACATACGGTGCACACAAATAAACAAACACACGATGCACACAAACAAACACACACACGATGCACACAAACAAACAAACACACGATGCACACAAACAAACACACGATGCACACAAACAAACAAACACACAATGCACACAAACAAACAAACACACGATGCACACAAACAAACACACACACGATGCACACAAACAAACACACACACGATGCACACAAACAAACACACACACGATGCACACAAACAAACAAACACACGATGCACACAAACAAACAAACACACGATGCACACAAACAAACAAACACACGATGCACACAAACAAACACACACACGATGCACACAAACAAACACACACACGATGCACACAAACAAACACACACACACGATGCACACAAACAAACAAACACACGATGCACACAAACAAACAAACACACAATGCACACAAACAAACAAACACACGATGCACACAAACAAACACACACACGATGCACACAAACAAACACACACACGATGCACACAAACAAACACACACACGATGCACACAAACAAACACACACACGATGCACACAAACAAACACACATACGGTGCACACAAATAAACAAACACACGAAGCACACAAACAAACAAACACATGATGCACACAAACAAACACACACACGATGCACACAAACAAACACACACACACACAAACAAACACACACACACACAAACACACACACGATGCACACAAACAAACACACACACGATGCACACAAACAAACACACACACACACAAACAAACACACACACACACAAACACACACACGATGCACACAAACAAACACACACACGATGCACACAAACAAACACACACACGATGCACACAAACAAACACACACACGGTGCACACAAATAAACAAACACACGATGCACACAAACACACACACACACAAACACACACACGATGCACACAAACAAACACACACACAAACACACACACAAATAAACAAACACACGATGCACACAAACACACACACACACAAACACACACACGATGCACACAAACAAACACACACACGATGCACACAAACAAACACACACACGATGCACACAAACAAACACACACACGATGCACACAAACAAACACACACACGATGCACACAAACAAACACACACACACGATGCACACAAACAAACACACACACGATGCACACAAATAAACACACGATGCAAAAACAAACACACACACGATGCACACAAACACACACACAAACACACACACAAACACACGTTGCACACAAACAAAGACACACACAAACACACAAACACACACACGGTGCACACAAACCCACACGGTGCACACAAACACACACACAGTGCACACAAACACAGTGCACACAAACCCACACGGTGCACACAAACACACACACAGTGCACACAAACACACACACAAACACACGTTGCACACAAACAAAGACACACACAAACACACAAACACACACACAGTGCACACAAACACAGTGCACACAAACCCACACGGTGCACACAAACACACACACAGTGCACACAAACACAGTGCACACAAACACACACACGGTGCACACAAACACACACACAGTGCACACAAACACAGTGCACACAAACCCACACGGTGCACACAAACACACACACAGTGCACACAAACACAGTGCACACAAACACACACACGGTGCACACAAACACACACACGGTGCACACAAACACACACACAGTGCACACAAACACACACACAGTGCACACAAACACACACACGGTGCACACAAACACACACACGGTGCACACAAACAGTGCACACAAACACACACACGGTGCACACAAACACACACACGGTGCACACAAACACACACACAGTGCACACAAACACACACACGGTGCACACAAACACACACACGGTGCACACAAACACACACACGGTGCACACAAACAAACATGCACAGAAGTAAACCACATCTGTTTTGCTCTTCCAGGGGCTGTGTACAATAGCTCTCCCACAGTGCAGAGTGTGTGTGTGTGTGTGTGTTCTTGTGTTTTCCTGCATGTGTGTGTGTGTGTGTGTGTGTGTGTGTGTGAGCTCTCTTTCTCTCCTTTGGCATAGGGATAGCATGGCTTAGCTGTGATGGTGTCTGTATTAGCGAATACAGCTAGCAGGATCAGCTCATGGTTACCCCCATTACAGAACACAATGGAGAGAGGAGCCATTCGCTTCAATGGGACTAGAGGACTGCTTATCATATAGGCTCTAATCGTCATGGTTACCCCCATTACAGAACACAATGGAGAGAGGAGCCATTCGCTTCAATGGGAAGAGAGGACGGCTTATCATATAGGCTCTAATCGTCATGGTTACCCCCATTACAGAACACAATGGAGAGAGGAGCCATTCGCTTCAATGGGACTAGAGGACTGCTTATCATATAGGCTCTAATCGTCATGGTTACCCCCATTACAGAACACAATGGAGAGAGGAGCCATTCGCTTCAATGGGAAGAGAGGACGGCTTATCTTATAGGCTCGAATCGTCATGGTTACCCCCAAGGGAACTATGCTGTGTTTCAAATAGTAATATCTCATGAGATTCGTGTGTGTATACCTAGTATATATATATATAGTATAGTATATATATATATATATATACATATACAGTGCCTTGCGAAAGTATTCGGCCCCCTTGAACTTTGCGACCTTTTGCCACATTTCAGGCTTCAAACATAAAGATATAAAACTGTATTTTTTTATGAAGAATCAACAACAAGTGGGACACAATCATGAAGTGGAACGACATTTATTGGATATTTCAAACTTTTTTAACAAATCAAAAACTGAAAAATTGGGAGTGCAAAATGACCTCCAGCAGGCCACAAATGTGCATGTGTCTGCTCAAACGGTCAGAAACAGACTCCATGAGGGTGGTATGAGGGCCCAACGTCCACAGGTGGGGGTTGTGCTTACAGCCCAACACCGTGCAGGACGTTTGGCATTTGCCAGAGACCACCAAGATTGGCAAATTCGCCACTGTGCTCTATCACAGATGAAACAGGTACACACTGAGCACGTGACAGACGTGACAGAGTCTGGAGACGCCATGGAGAACGTTCTGCTGCCTGCAACATCCTCCAGCATGACCGGTTTGGCGGTGGGTCAGTCATGGTGTGGGGTGGCATTTCTTTGGGGGGCCGCACAGCCCTCCATTTGCTCTCCAGAGGTAGCCTGACTGCCATTAGGTACCGAGATGAGATCCTCAGACCCCTTGTGAGACCATATGCTGGTGCGGTTGGCCCTGGGTTCCTCCTAATGCAAGACAATGCTAGACCTCATGTGGCTGGAGTGTGTCAGCAGTTCCTGCAAGAGGAAGGCATTGATGGTATGGACTGTCCCGCCCGTTCCCCAGACCTGAATCCAATTGAGCACATCTGGGACATCATGTCTCGCTCCATCCATCCATGTCTCGCACCACAGACTGTCCAGGAGTTGGCGGATGCTTTAGTCCAGGTCTGGGAGGACATCCCTCAGGACACCATCCGCCACCTCATCAGGAGCATGCCCAGGCGTTGTAGGGAGGTCATACAGGCACGTAGAGGCCACACACACTACTGAGCCTCATTTTGACTTGTTTTAAGGACATTACATCAAAGTTGGATCAGCCTGTAGTGTGGTTTTCCACTTTAATTTTGAGTGTGACTCCAAATCCAGACCTCCATGGGTTGATACATTTGATTTCCATTGATCATTTTTGTGTGATTTTGTTGTCAGCACATTCAACTATGTAAAGAAAAAAGTATTTAATAAGAATATTTCATTCATTCAGATCTAGGATGTGTTATTTTAGTGTTCCCTTTATTTTTTGAGCAGTGTATATATATATATATATATATATATATATATGTGTGTGAATTAAGGTGTGTGTGTGTCGCCTGTCTATATGCTTGTCATCCTCTCTCAATCCAACTAATTTGCATATGGGCCTGGAAAGAAGATAGTCTGAATAAATGAACTGCGCCACACAGAGACGTGTTAGCAATCTCATTCTCCATCTGTTCCCCAGACCATCATCTGGCCTGTTCTCTCACACACACACCACACCACACCACACACACCACCCACACACCACACACCACACATACACACACACACACACATCTATCATATAGAAACATAACTTAGACCATCTGAGGAGCTTATTTTCTGAACCACAACTTAATACCTCAGATACTAAAACCTGAATCTACAGAGGGATTCAACCCACCCCCACCCATCCCCCTCTCCCCTCACTCCATCTCTCTTTCTCGTTCTCCCTCCCTCCGGTTGTCATAACATCTGGAGATGAATACAATATGATTGTGTCACTAAACAGTCATTTAGGCATCATTATCTTAACACTCCTATTACAATAACCAGTAAGATATCCACAACATACTAGTCTAATTCCCCCTGCAGGGAGGGAGGGAGGAGGGGGAGGAGGGAGGAGGGGGAGTCATTTCATTTATATGTTTACCACAGTGGTTTTAAGAGGGCTATCATTCCGCTCTGCCAAAGGAACAGCTTGAAGCACAACACTCTCTGGAAGTTCACAATGCCAGGTTCAGATAGTGGGAATGTTGAAAACACTCTCCTCATGACTAGAGTTGTTGACCAGTGGGACAGATGGCCTCTCCTCATGACTAGAGTTGTTGACCAGTGGGATAGATGGCCTCTCCTCATGACTAGAGTTGTTGACCAGTGGGATAGATGGCCTCTCCTCATGACTAGAGTTGTTGACCAGTGGGATAGATGGCCTCTCCTCATGACTAGAGTTGTTGACCAGTGGGATAGATGGCCTCTCCTCATGACTAGAGTTGTTGACCAGTGGGACAGATGGCCTTTCCTCATGACTAGAGTTGTTGACCAGTGGGATAGATGGCCTCTCCTCATGACTAGAGTTGTTGACCAGTGGGATAGATAGCCTCTCCTCATGACTAGAGTTGTTGACCAGTGGGATAGATAGCCTCTCCTCATGACTAGAGTTGTTGACCAGTGGGATAGATAGCCTCTCCTCATGACTAGAGTTGTTGACCAGTGGGACAGATGGCCTCTCCTCATGACTAGAGTTGTTGACCAGTGGGATAGATGGCCTCTCCTCATGACTAGAGTTGTTGACCAGTGGGATAGATGGCCTCTCCTCATGACTAGAGTTGTTGACCAGTGGGATAGATGGCCTCTCCTCATGACTAGAGTTGTTGACCAGTGGGATAGATGGCCTCTCCTCATGACTAGAGTTGTTGACCAGTGGGACAGATGGCCTCTCCTCATGACTAGAGTTGTTGACCAGTGGGATAGATGGCCTCTCCTCATGACTAGAGTTGTTGACCAGTGGGACAGATGGCCTCTCCTCATGCCTCTGGAGTTGTTGACCAGTGGGACAGATGGCCTCTCCTCATGCCTCTGGAGTTGTTGACCAGTGGGATAGATGGCCTCTCCTCATGACTAGAGTTGTTGACCAGTGGGACAGATGGCCTCTCCTCATGACTAGAGTTGTTGACCAGTGGGATAGATGGCCTCTCCTCATGCCTCTGGAGTTGTTGACCAGTGGGATAGATGGCCTCTCCTCATGACTAGAGTTGTTGACCAGTGGGATAGATGGCCTCTCCTCATGACTAGAGTTGTTGACCAGTGGGATAGATGGCCTCTCCTCATGACTAGAGTTGTTGACCAGTGGGATAGATAGCCTCTCCTCATGACTAGAGTTGTTGACCAGTGGGACAGATGGCCTCTCCTCATGCCTCTGGAGTTGTTGACCAGTGGGATAGATGGCCTCTCCTCATGACTAGAGTTGTTGACCAGTGGGATAGATGGCCTCTCCTCATGACTAGAGTTGTTGACCAGTGGGATAGATGGCCTCTCCTCATGACTAGAGTTGTTGACCAGTGGGATAGATGGCCTCTCCTCATGACTAGAGTTGTTGACCAGTGGGATAGATGGCCTCTCCTCATGACTAGAGTTGTTGACCAGTGGGATAGATGGCCTCTCCTCATGACTAGAGTTGTTGACCAGTGGGATAGATGGAGGAAGTAGTGAATGACTGTTCAGTTGTTAATCAGCACTTCACTTTACCCACAGGCACTGGCCTGAGAGAAGACTGTCTGAGATCCAGCATGAGAACCACTACACTCCAGAATGGGAATTTTGAATTCTGGAATCAGAACCTTGAGCTTCCAATGCTCTTTTAATCTTGACTGGTGTGTGTGTGTGTGTTTGTGTGCGCGCGTCAAGAGTAAGTGGGTGGTGGGGATTATTACTCACTCCCACCCCAGGGCTTATTTTACCTCCTTGACATGTCTTCAGTATATTTGAATGACTAGAGTTGAGTAGGAATATACGTGCCAAACACTGACTATAAAATACACGTCCTAAAGCCCTGAGGTTCCCACCGTCGAGGTATGACACACACACACACACACAGCTGAGGTATGAGCTTGCGGGCTAGACTGCTGTTGGTCAGGGTCAGAACACACTGTCTGCATCCCAAATGGCACCCTTTTCCCTACATAGTGCACTACATTTGACTAGGGCCCATCATGTCCTATATGCTGGAAACAGGGTGCCATTTGGGAGCTAGACAAAATCTCAGTTCTTCTAAAGCATCCATAGTACAGGACATGTTTGACCAGGTCAGAGTTCAGATGAACTGCCTGAAAACACCCCATGACATGTCTGTAGTTTAGAGAGCAGAATATTTCTTGGTCTGACTACTGTGTGGTCATTTCCTCATCCAGTCCAAGTTACATTTCAAATTCTACCAGTAAACCTCTTCATGCATTCTCTAAAGAGCTGAATATTCCCACCTCACACACTGATAGATTCCCAAAAACACACACACTCCCAGGCATCATTTATATTCTGATAGCTCAATATATCATGTATTTTGACAGCTCAACATATCATGTGTTTTGATAGCAAAAAATGATATATTGAGCTAACTTACATTTATCATAAATTCTATTTACAGTGCCGTGAAAATGTATTTGCCCCTTTTATGATTCTATTTTTTGCAATATTCACCCAAAAGCTAATTTTAGATAAAGAAAACCTGAGTTAAGAAATAACAACAAATTAACAAAGTTACGCAACACCCAATTGCCAATTGGGTGTTGCGTAACTTTGTTTATGAAATGAGTATGTAATCGTGTTATTTGTTCCCTCGGGTTCCCTTGATCTAATATTAGGTTTTGGTTGAAGATTTGATAACATTCAGTTTCAAAAACATGTAATATGGGGTTCAAGAAATCATCATTGTCAATGCTGAAGGCATCCCCATCAAAACCACCCCTGTCTAGTCCAGCACAGTGCAGTATGCTGGACTCATTCACCAGTTAGTGATGAAGGCACTTAGCACTGTTAGGGACATTGCCCGCAGAATGACCTCGCCTTCCTCAGGGTCCTCTGCAAGAAGAATGAGATTATGATTGCTCCAGTTAAAGACTATTTCTTCATCGTCATTCAGAACCCCTCAGACTGAGAGGGTCACCTCCACCATCTCTTTGCTGTAAAAGTAGAGAAAATTAGAAAGGGGGAAATACTTTTTCACAGCACTGTAGCTGAATACATCACAAACTTCAGCAGCTCTATGTACACTACATATGACAGGTGGATAAAATCGAGGACACAGCCATGCAATCTCCATAAACAAACATTGGAAGTAGAATGGCCTTACAGAAGAGCTCAGGGAAGGCCCTTTCCTGTTTCAGCATGACAATGCCCCTGTGCACAAAGCGAGGTCCATACAGAAATGGTTTCTCGAGATCAGTGTGGAAGAACTTGCCCAACCTCACTACTGGTCTTGTGGTTGAATGAAAGCAAGTCCCCGCAGCAATGTTCCAACATCTAGTGGAAAGCCTTCCCAGAAGAGTGGAGGCTGTTATAGCAGCAACGTTCCAACATCTAGTGGAAAGCCTTCCCAGAAGAGTGGAGGCTGTTATAGCAGCAACGTTCCAACATCTAGTGGAAAGCTTTCCCAGAAGAGTAGAGGCTGTTATAGCAGCAAAGGAGGGACCAACTCCATATTAATGCCCATGATTTTGGAATGACATGTTGGAGGAGCAGATGTCCACATGCTTTTGGTCATGTAGTGTATCTTGCTCTCTCACACACACATGGGCGAACACAGCAGATACACAGACAGACACGCACCAAGTGAAGCTCCTATTCTGATTGATGGGATTTATAGCCTTCCCGTTCATCAGTCAGAAGAGTGTTTCTTTCTCTACGTGCTCTAAAACTCATCAGCTGACTTCGGAGTCCCGATGTGTCAGTTGAGGAGAGAAGCTTTAGTCACTGTGATCACACCTGACTCATTTTCCCACCCGCACTCTCCTCCTGTCTCTCCTTTTCCCACCCGCACTCTCCTCCTGTCTCTCCTTTTCCCACCCGCACTCTCCTCCTGTCTCTCCTTTTCCCACCCGCACTCTCCTCCTGTCTCTCCTTTTCCCACCCGCACTCTCCTCCTGTCTCTCCTATCCCACCCGCACTCTCCTCCTGTCTCTCCTTTTCCCACCCGCACTCTCCTCCTGTCTCTCCTTTTCCCACCCGCACTCTCCTCCTGTCTCTCCTTTTCCCACCCGCACTCTCCTCCTGTCTCTCCTTTTCCCACACCTATTCGCTCCCACTCTCTCCTTTAATGGCTCCTCCCTCCCTCCATCAGAGCAACTACCTCCCATTTTTTTTATCACCCCCACCATATCTCTCCCTTCATCACTCACCATCTCTCTCCCTCCATCACCCCCACTATCTCTCTCCCTCCATCACCCCCACTATCTCTCTCCCTCCTTTATCAACCTGTCCAGCCCTCTCTTCTGCCAACGAGTTCTCTCTTTTCTTTGGTAGTCTGCAGAGTCCACTCACTGGTCACACTGGTCTGAGTCAATGGCTACATCCCAAATGACACGCTCTATATAGTGCACTTATTAGGGCAGTATATAGGTATAGATAGTCTGAATGGATATGAGCACACAGACATGGTTATTTATTTGTCATTACTGTGTGGGAGTCATGAAGTCACAGAGGGTGAAATAATATTTCTAATGGAAACTAAATGGAATTAAACGGTGAATTTGACCGTGGGTTCTCTTCAATGTCAGACTGAGAGACAGACCGATTCCTCACTGGACACACACGCACGCAATGACGTGCACACACACACTGTGTCTCTCTCACATATACATACACACACGTGTTCACTCCCACACGCACAAACAAATAAATCCCATTGCTGGGAATGAATCTCCACAAAATCAGATAATCCTTCAGGAATCCTTCACTCGCGCTCTTGGTCTCGCTACACTACACACACACACACACACACACACACACACTGAGAGTATCTTCCTTGATCACCTGAGCAGAGCACTGCTATTCAGACGTAAGGAGCTCAGGTGACATCAATGAATTTACCATATAAATGACCTGCCTGTCTGTCTAGAGACATGATGACAATACAACCTAGCCAGAAAACTGTTGTGTGTGTGTGTGTTTATTTATGTTTGTGTGCACTCATGAGAGGTTGTGAGGGTTTTAATGTGAGGTTTTGTATGTGTGTGTGTGTGATGCATGGGTATGTGTGTGTACATACGCGTGCGTCTACAGTACATGTCACGGATCCCTCAGGAACCTTCATCACGCACACCTGTCCTCTATTCCCACTGATTAGTATTTGTATATATGTGTCCTTTGGTTTCCATGGTTATGTTGATTACTGTTCCCATGTCCGTTGGTGGTGTGAGGACCTAACCGTTGGTGCAGCTGTTATGCTGTTTTATATATTGTGTATTATGGGTATCGTCCCGTGTCGTTCAACGAGGTTTATCCTCTCTCTTTTGTTTGGGTACAGCCCAGTGTTTTGTATACGTGTTTGTTTTGGGTATATTAAAAACCCCTATTGTGTATTCCTGCGCCTGTCTCCAAATCCTTCATACCAGCGTGACAGTACACTATGCATGTGCTCCCATCTATCTGAGCTTATCAGAAACAGAGGCGGCTGAATTTAGAGCTGTTGTCTGGTTGGTCATGACTTCCTCTGCTAGTTGTTGAGTTCCAAATAGCAACCTAATACCTTTATAGTGCACTATTTTTGACCTGAGCCTTATTAGTAGTGCACTTTAAAGGGCATAGGGTGCCATTTGGGATGCAAACACTGTACTGAGCTGGCTCCTGAAAGTTCTGAATATGTAGCAAATTCAACAACTGACTGTGACTCAACCTCCTGCATCCATTAAATACAAGGTGAAAGAAAATTCATCTTAACATGGACAAATGGTGAGACTTAACAATCCAGAAACATCTCCCCAACTCTCTTTTTTCACTCTCTGCACAATCCCTTGTGTTCTGTCACAATAGCAGAATTAGTATATTTAGAACCCAGCAGCCTCCTGGGGTTTCTCATCAAACAGCTCCAAAACACTGCAGGCACACACACACACACACAAACACACACACAGACACACACAGACACACCATTCCCTAAACACAGAACAAAACTTAAAACTACACTACTCTCTCATCTCCCTTTTGTTTTGAGAGGTAGGGAGAGGGCGTGGATTAGTCTGTACTTTACAGCTGAATCTTGGGATGCCTCCTCAAACCAAGAGTATGTTGAAATGACAGTATAAATGTCCACCCTGTTCCTGGGGGGGGGGGGTACTTTTTTACCCCGTTTTCTCCCCAATTTCATGATATCTAAATTGGTAGTTACTGTCTTGTCCCATCGCTGCAACTCCAGTATGGACTCGGGAGAGGCGAAGGTCGAGAGCCATGCATCCTACGAAACACAACCGTTCTTCTTGACACACTGCTCAAACACAACCCGGTTTCTTGACACACTGCTCAAACACAACCCGGTTTCTTGACACACTGCTCAAACACAACCCTGCTTCTTGACAAACTGCTCGCTTAACCCGGAAGCCAGCAGCACCAATGTGTTGGAGGAAAAACCATCCAACTGGTGATCGTGTCAGCGTGCATGCGCCCAGCCTGCCACACGAGTCGTAACCCGGACGATGCTGGGCCAATTGTGCGCCGCCTCATGGGTCTCCTGTTCGCGGCCGGCTGCGACACAGCCTGGGATCGAACCAAGATCTGTAGTGACGCCTCTAGCACTGCGATACAGTGCCTTAGACCGCTGCTCCACTCGGGAGGCCCAAAGTAGACTTCTAGCTACTTCATATACATCTGGATGGAGCCCTGTCTAATCTGTTCTGATGACTAAGAGTCGAATTGGAATTGACTACTGGATCTAGAAGAGTGTGTGTGTGTCTGTCCGTATACGTACCTTCTTTCCCCAGCAGGAAGTCCAGGAAGTGGTAAGTGTAGGCCACGCCCACCTTGGTCTCCACCTGTGGCCGTCGGAGGGTTGAAAAAATCTTCCCGGGACTCCTCTCCTCCCCCTCCCTCCGCAGCTTAGGAAGCCTGCAGCCCATCACCCTGCAGGCAGAGGGCTGGGGGGAGACAGAGACAGTCAAAGAGGAGATGGACAATTGAAAGGAAGAGAGAAAGCCAGGGAGATAAGAGAGAGAGGAGGAGAGAGAATGAGATGGAGAGAGAGAGGAGTGAGAGAGAGAGAGAGAGTGAGAGAGATGGAGAGTGAGAGGAGTGGGTGAGAGAGAGGGAAGGGGAGAGAGATGGAAGGGGAGAGAGATGGAGAGAGAGAGAGAGAGGGAAGGGGAGAGAGAGATGAAAGGGGAGAGAGAGATGGAGAGAGAGAGAGAGAGAGAGGGAAGGGGAGAGAGAGATGAAAGGGGAGAGAGAGATGGAGAGAGAGAGAGAGAGAGGGAAAAGGAGAGAGAGATGAAAGGGGAGAGAGAGATGGAGAGAGAGGAGTGAGAAAAAACAAAGTGTGAGAGAAGAAAAAAAAAATGCATAAAGAAAAACTTGTTTCTAAATATATAACAGTCAGAGACAAGGTGTTGCATCAGAGCATTAAATCCTCCCTCTGCCTGCCGTGAGACACAACCATGGGGTGTAATGTGTCACAACACACACACAACCATGCACACACACAGGCACAAACACAGACACACACCAATAATACAGGAATATGAATGTGTCAACCATTACATGCCTGGTCGCCTCGGATACGGCCATCCTGGTAATCAAATCTGGGCGATTGGGAGCGACATGTTTGATCAGAATGAGTTAAAGCAGAAATGAGAGACTGATTTCTTGCCCTGTTGACCATGACGACATTAGGACTGGAGGAGACGAGAGAAGGAAAGGAGAGGAGGAGGAGAGGAGGGAAGCTAAGGAGAAGACATACTGATAAAGAGTATAACGTGTAGAGCACAGTATAGAACCATAGATGAGAAAAGAAGCAAACAGAACTAAGGATGACAGTTAAGGAACTAGGAATGACAGTTAAGGAACTAGGAATGACAGTTAAGGAACTAGGAATGACAGTTAAGGAACTAGGAATGACAGTTAAGGAACTAGGAATGACAGTTAAGTGAAAGGGGGATACCTATTCAGTTGTACAACTGAATGCATTCAACTGAAATGTGTCTTCTGCATTTAACCCCTCTGAATCAGAGGGCTGCCATAACCGACATCACTGTCACGACTCCCACCGAAGGTGGCTCCTCTTCCTGTTCGGGCGGTGCTCGGCGTTCGTCGTCACCGGTTTACGCCTGACTCCGTACCCACTACTCCTAGAAGTCTCTCTGCGCCTGACTCCGCACCCACTACTCCTAGAAGTCTTTCTACGCCTGACTCCGCACCCACTACTCCTAGAAGTCACTCTACGCCTGACTCTGCACCCACTACTCCTAGAAGTCTCTCTACGCCTGACTCTGCACCCACTACTCCTAGAAGTCACTCTACGCCTAACTGCACCCACTACTCCTAGAAGTGCATAACAATCACGTCTTCGGCGCACGGGAACAGTGGGTTAACTGCCTTGCTCTGGGGCAGAACGACAGATTTTTACCTTGTCAGCTCGGGGATTCAATCCAGCAACCTTTCGGTTACTGGCTCAACACTCTAACCAATAGGAACTAGGGATGACAGTTAGGGAACTAGGGATGACAGTTAGGGAACTAGGGGTGACAGTTAGGGAACTAGGGGTGACAGTTAGGGAACTAGGGGTGACAGTTAGGGAACTAGGGGTGACAGTTAGGGAAAAGAGGAAAGCAGAGAAAGAAGGGGAAAGGCAGGGGAGAGGAACGGAGGAGGAGTAGAGAGGAGCGGAGTAGATGAGGATTTCGAGAGGACAGGTGATATGAGCGGGAAAACATGAGAGAAGAAGAGAGGAGGAGAAGAAGAAGAGAGGAACGGAGGCTCCAGAAGTCAGTTGGGTGGAGCGGAGCGTTGTCAGGCTAATCCGTTGTGACAGCGTCGCTACGCTCAGACCGTCTCTGCGGTTACGTTAATATCCCCGCCAGACATGGCTGGTTAGAGCCGCACGGAGACGACAGTGTGTGTGTGTGTGTGGGGTTAAAGTCACACTGAGCCAATACGGAAAGGTGTGTGTGTGTGTGTGTGTGTGTGAATGAGGAGAATGTGGACCAACCTCAGCCAGGCAGGGTGTGTGTGTGAGCAGAGTGTCCACAAAGTCCCTTTAGGCTCACAGCAGCTCAGACACAGACATTAACTGAACTAACAGCAAAATGGACGGCATAGAGTCACAGATTTACAACATACAGTGGGGCAAAAAAGTATTTAGTCAG
This sequence comes from Oncorhynchus mykiss, assembly GCF_013265735.2. Lineage (NCBI taxonomy): Eukaryota > Metazoa > Chordata > Actinopteri > Salmoniformes > Salmonidae > Oncorhynchus > Oncorhynchus mykiss. The sequence continues at coordinate 15,098,031 of NC_050572.1, forward strand.
CCACCAATTGTGCAAGTTCTCCCACTTAAAAAGATGAGGCCTGTATTTTCATCATAGGTACACTTCAACTATGACAGACAAAATGAGAAAAAAAAATCCAGAAAATCACATTGTAGGATTTTTAATGAATTTATTTGCAAATTATGGTGGAAAATAAGTATTTGGTCACCTTCAAACAAGCAACATTTCTGTCTCTCACAGACCTGTAACTTCTTATTTAAGAGGCTCCTCTGTCCTCCACTCATTACCTGTATTAATGGCACCTGTTTGAACTTGTTATCAGTATAAAATACACCTGTCCACAACCTCAAACAGTCAAACTCCAAACTCCACTAAGGCAAAGACCAAAGAGCTGTCAAAGGACACCAGAAACAAAATTGTAGACCTGCACCAGGCTGGGAAAACTGAATCTGCAATAGGTAAGCAGCTTGGTTTGAAGAAATCAACTGTGGGAGCAATTATTAGGAAATGGAAGACATACAAGACCACTGATAATCTCCCTCAATCTGGGGCTCCATGCAAGATCTCACCCCGTGGGGTCAAAATGATCACAAGAACGGTGAGCAAAAATCCCAGAACCACACAGGGGGACCTAGTGAATGACCTGCAGAGAGCTGGGACCAAAGTAACAAAGCCTACCATCAGTAACACACTACGCCGCCAGGGACTCAAATCCTGCAGTGCCAGACGTGTCCCCCTGTTTAAGCCAGTACATGTCCAGGCCCGTCTGAAGTTTGCTAGAGAGCATTTGGATGATCCAGAAGAAGATTGGGAGAAAGTCATATGGTCAGATGAAACCAAAATATAACTTTTTGGTAAAAACTCAACTCGTCGTGTTTGGAGGACAAAGAATGCTGAGTTGCATCCAAAGAACACCATACCTACTGTGAAGCATATGGGTGGAAACATCATGCTTTGGGGCTGTTTTTCTGCAAAGGGACCAGGACGACTGATCCGTGTAAAGGAAAGAATGAATGGGGCCATGTATCGTGAGATTTTGAGTGAAAACCTCCTTCCATCAGCAAGGGCATTGAAGATGAAACGTGGCTGGGTCTTTCAGCATGACAATGATCCCAAACACACCGCCTGGGCAACGAAGGAGTGGCTTCGTAAGAAGCATTTCAAGGTCCTGGAGTGGCCTAGCCAGTCTCCAGATCTCAACCCCATAGAAAATCTTTGGAGGGAGTTAAAAGTCCATGTTGCCCAGCAACAGTCCCAAAACATCACTGCTCTAGAGGAGATCTGCATGGAGGAATGGGCCAAAATACTAGCAACAGTGTGTGAAAACCTTGTGAAGACTTACAGAAAACGTTTGACCTCTGTCATTGCCAACAAAGGGTATGTAACAAAGTATTGGGATAATCTTTTGTTATTGACCAAATACTTATTTTCCACCATAATTTGCAAATAAATTCATAAAAAATCCTACAATGTGATTTTCTGGATTTTTTCTTCTCATTTTGTCTGTCATAGTTGAAGTGTACCTATGATGAAAATTACAGGCCTTTCATTTTTTTAAGTGGGAGAACTTGCACAATTGGTGGCTGACTAAATACTTTTTTGCCCCACTGTATAGCCTCTCACTGCTGGTGATGAAGTGTGTTTGTGCAGCAGAGAGTAACATGCTTGCCTAAAAGTTAAAAACGTATAATGAACACATAGCCACGGGAAGTAGGGGTGCTGCAGCAACCCCTGAGAAATCAGAATAAAAAATATATTTTCTCTACTAGTCCTGTATTTGCTAACTGTTTGAACTGAATTTGGTAAAAGGGCTTTTATGTACTCTGCGCCATCAGCTTGGAACAACTTACAAAATACTTTTAAACTGGAAGAACTTGTCCCGATTGGTGTTTTTACATCATTGAGGAAGGATTTTGAGGCTGATTCCTTGACTTTCCAATGTTTTTAATTCGCTGTTTTATGATTGTGTTGTACTCCTGTGAATTAAATGTTTTTTTTTTACTAGATTACCTGTAGTTTTTCATGTTAACTCTCTGGAATTATGTAATGACTTTGTGCTGCCTATCTTGGCCAGGACACTCTTGAAAAAGATTTCAAATCAGCACTTCCTGGTTAAATAAAGGTTAAATAAATATCTGCAGCGAGGGAAGTACTGCGTTGGACCTTTTCACCTATGAATCAACAACATTTTAGATGCAATCACATAATTCATCTTCCCCTAGATTGTTTTCTCTCCTTACTCATCCAGGTAAATTCATGGAGAACATGCCTTCATTTTCAATAACTTCAAGAGGAAACTCATTTTCAGGCTGTTATCTTCTATAATGAGTTGGAGAGCAAATTCTCTCTCACACACACACACACACACACAGAGAGCGAGATTGAGAGAGGGATTGAGAGAGAGGGATTAAGAGAGGGAAGATGGAGTGAGAGATACTCTCTTGCTTCTCTCTCTCTCACGCCATCTTCCCCCCTCTCAATGTCTCTCACCAGAGTGAGAGAGAAAAACAAGAGAGTGAGTATAGCAGGGAGAGAGTGAGAGGAGGGGAGAGAGACCTCCAGACAGCTCTAGCCTCCACCAGACTCTCCAGTCGACGAGCATCATTGCACAGTGACAAAGTATTGCCATGGGAACTGGCTCCTTCACAGAACAGGCATTCATTCATTCCCTGCCTGTCTTCCTTTCATCCTGTCCTTCGCTCACCTCTCTCCATCCTCCCGGTTGACTCTCGTCTGTCTCCATCACTTCCATCTCCCTCCCTCTTACATTCACCATCTATTCCCTCCATCCCCTGTCCCTACATTCACCATCTATTCCCTCCATCCCCTGTCCCTACATTCACCATCTATTCCCTCCATCCCCTGTCCCTACATTCACCATCTATTCCCTCCATCCTGTCCCTACATTCACCATCTATTCCCTCCATCCCCTGTCCCTACATTCACCATCTATTCCCTCCATCCTGTCCCTACATTCACCATCTATTCCCTCCATCCCGTCCCTACATTCACCATCTATTCCCTCCATCCCCTGTCCCTACATTCACCATCTATTCCCTCCATCCCCTGTCCCTACATTCACCATCTATTCCCTCCATCCCCTGTCCCTACATTCACCATCTATTCCCTCCATCCTGTCCCTACATTCACCATCTATTCCCTCCATCCCCTGTCCCCACATTCACCATCTATTCCCTCCATCCTGTCCCCACATTCACCATCTATTCCCTCCATCCTGTCCCTACATTCACCATCTATTCCCTCCATCCACCATCTATTCCCTCCATCCACCATTTATTCCCTCCATCCACCATCTATTCCCTCCATTCACCATCTATTCCCTCCATCCTGTCCCTACATTCACCATCTATTCCCTCCATCCCCTGTCCCTACATTCACCATCTATTCCCTCCATCCACCATCTATTCCCTCCGTCCACCATCTATTCCCTCCATTCACCATCTATTCCCTCCATTCACCATCTATTCCCTCCGTCCACCATCTATTCCCTCCGTCCACCATCTATTCCCTCCGTCCACCATCTATTCCCTCCGTCCACCATCTATTCCCTCCGTCCACCATCTATTCCCTCCGTCCACCATCTATTCCCTCCGTCCACCATCTATTCCCTCCATCCACCATCTATTCCCTCCATCCACCATCTATTCCCTCCATCCACCATCTATTCCCTCCATCCACCATCTATTCCCTCCATCCACCATCTATTCCCTCCATTCACCATCTATTCCCTCCATCCACCATCTATTCCCTCCGTCCACCATCTATTCCCTCCATCCACAATCTATTCCCTCCGTCCACCATCTATTCCCTCCATCCACCATCTATTCCCTCCATCCACCATTTATTCCCTCCATCCACCATCTATTCCCTCCGTCCACCATCTATTCCCTCCATCCACCATCTATTCCCTCCATCCTGTCCCTACATTCACCATCTATTCCCTCCATCCCCTGTCCCTACATTCACCATCTATTCCCTCCATCCCCTGTCCCTACATTCACCATCTATTCCCTCCATCCCCTGTCCCTACATTCACCATCTATTCCCTCCATCCCCTGTCCCTACATTCACCATCTATTCCCTCCATCCACCATCTATTCCCTCCATCCACCATCTATTCCCTCCATCCACAATCTATTCCCTCCATCCACCATCTATTCCCTCCATCCACCATCTATTCCCTCCATCCACCATTTATTCCCTCCGTCCACCATCTATTCCCTCCGTCCACCATCTATTCCTTCCATCCACCATCTATTCCCTCCATCCTGTCCCTACATTCACCATCTATTCCCTCCATCCCCTGTCCCTACATTCACCATCTATTCCCTCCATCACCTGTCCCTACATTCACCATCTATTCCCTCCATCCCCTGTCCCTACATTTACCATCTATTCCCTCCATCCTGTCCCTACATTCACCATCTATTCCCTCCATCCTGTCCCTACATTCACCATCTATTCCCTCCATCCTGTCCCTACATTCACCATCAATTCCCTCCATCCTGTCCCTACATTCACCATCTATTCCCTCCATCCACCATCTATTCCCTCCATCCTGTCCCTACATTCACCATCTATTCCCTCCATCCCCTGTCCCTACATTCACCATCTATTCCCTCCATCCCCTGTCCCTACATTCACCATCTATTCCCTCCATCCCCTGTCCCTACATTCACCATCTATTCCCTCCATCCCCTGTCCCTACATTCACCATCTATTCCCTCCATCCACCATCTATTCCCTCCATCCTGTCCCTACATTCACCATCTATTCCCTCCATCCTGTCCCTACATTCACCATCTATTCCCTCCATCCCCTGTCCCTACATTCACCATCTATTCCCTCCATCCCCTGTCCCTACATTCACCATCTATTCCCTCCATCCCCTGTCCCTACATTCACCATCTATTCCCTCCATCCTGTCCCTACATTCACCATCTATTCCCTCCATCCCCTGTCCCTACATTCACCATCTATTCCCTCCATCCTGTCCCTACATTCACCATCTATTCCCTCCATCCTGTCCCTACATTCACCATCTATTCCCTCCATCCCCTGTCCCTACATTCACCATCTATTCCCTCCATCCCCTGTCCCTACATTCACCATCTATTCCCTCCATCCTGTCCCTACATTCACCATCTATTCCCTCCATCCCGTCCCTACATTCACCATCTATTCCCTCCATCCCCTGTCCCTACATTCACCATCTATTCCCTCCATCCTGTCCCTACATTCACCATCTATTCCCTCTATCCCCTGTCCCTACATTCACCATCTATTCCCTCCATCCTGTCCCTACATTCACCATCTATTCCCTCCATCCTGTCCCTACATTCACCATCTATTCCCTCCATCCTGTCCCTACATTCACCATCTATTCCCTCCATCCTGTCCCTACATTCACCATCTATTCCCTCCATCCTGTCCCTACATTCACCATCTATTCCCTCCATCCTGTCCCTACATTCACCATCTATTCCCTCCATCCTGTCCCTACATTCACCATCTATTCCCTCCATCCCCTGTCCCTACATTCACCATCTATTCCCTCCATCCCCTGTCCCTAAATTCACCATCTATTCCCTCCATCCTGTCCCTACATTCACCATCTATTCCCTCCATCCCCTGTCGCTACATTCACCATCTATTCCCTCCATCCTGTCCCTACATTCACCATCTATTCCCTCCATCCCCTGTCCCTACATTCACCATCTATTCCCTCCATCCTGTCCCTACATTCACCATCTATTCCCTCCATCCCCTGTCCCTACATTCACCATCTATTCCCTCCATCCCGTCCCCACATTCACCATCTATTCCCTCCATCCTGTCCCTACATTCACCATCTATTCCCTCCATCCCCTGTCCCTCCATCCACCATCTATTCCCTCCATCCCCTGTCCCTACATTCACCATCTATTCCCTCCATCCCCTGTCCCTACATTCACCATCTATTCCCTCCATCCTGTCCCTACATTCACCATCTATTCCCTCCATCCACCATCTATTCCCTCCATCCCCTGTCCCTACATTCACCATCTATTCCCTCCATCCTGTCCCTACATTCACCATCTATTCCCTCCATCCCCTGTCCCTACATTCACCATCTATTCCCTCCATCCTGTCCCTACATTCACCATCTATTCCCTCCATCCTGTCCCTACATTCACCATCTATTCCCTCCATCCACCATCTATTCCCTCCGTCCACCATCTATTCCCTCCATCCACCATCTATTCCCTCCATCCACCATCTATTCCCTCCGTCCACCATCTATTCCCTCCGTCCACCATCTATTCCCTCCGTCCACCATCTATTCCCTCCACCCTCCATCCTGTCCCTACATTCACCATCTATTCCCTCCATCCACCATCTATTCCCTCCGTCCACCATCTATTCCCTCCATCCACCATCTATTCCCTCCGTCCACCATCTATTCCCTCCATCCACCATCTATTCCCTCCGTCCACCATCTATTCCCCCTACATTCCCCCTCCTCACTCCTTACCATGTGTCTCTCATACAGTAGCCCTCTCTCATCAATTTAGACATTCCCTTCCTTCCTGCCTCCCTTCCTCCCCCACTTCCTCCCTTCGTTACTCACCCACTCCCTCTCTCACTCCCTCCATTCGGTTCACATCTCCTATTGCTCTAACAGCAGAAGGTGCTTTTCCCATAAAGTAGTCCAACCACATTCTCCACCAATCCTGTAAGAGACTGCTTCCGTTATTAGAAGACACAGATAAACTACAACCACACTGTCCTCTGTGCCCTAGGCCTGTAAACACACTGTTTGTATGCTAGCTAGCACACAGGGAGAACATGAAGGTTAAAGTAAGGCAGGAGGAGACAGGCTTTTAATTGGTTCTACTGTTGAAGCTTTTAAAAGGCCCAGTGCAGTCATTTTTATCTCAATATCAAATCAATTAAGTACCTTACTGTTGTTATTTTTTTCACTAAAAATTTTACAAAAAATAGCTTTTTAGCAAACAGCAATTTTGCTAAGACTGCCTGGGAGTGGTCTGAGTGAGGGGCCTAATTGGATGAGCCTAATGCGAGGGATCTGTGACCTAAAAACAAGCTATTATTGGCAGAGAGGTTTGAAACTCTGTTATTGGTCTATTAACTTATACCGCATGGTGATGTCACCAGGCAGGCCAAAACTCATGTGAACTTTTCAAACAGCTCTTACACTAAAATTACATTATCTTAATTTTCACAATATTATTCCAAACTCAGTGTGGAAATATATATAAAATGTTTTGACTGCACTGGGCCTTTAACTGGTTCTACTGTTGAAGCTTTTAACTGGTTCTACTGTCCTGTTCCAAGCTTTTAACTGGTTCTACTGTCCTGTTCCAAGCTTTTAACTGGTTATATTGTCCTGTTCCAAGCTTTTAACTGGTTCTACTGTCCTGTTCCAAGCTTTTAACTGGTTCTACTGTCCTGTTCCAAGCTTTTATTTATCTAGGCAAGTCCGTTAAGAACAAATTCTTATTTACAATGATGGCCTTCCTTCGGGGACTGAGGCGGAGATTAAAAATAAATACTACAAAACACACATCACAACAAGAGAGACACCACAACACTACATAAAGAGAGACCTAAGACAACAACATAGCATGGCAGCAACACATGACAACACAGCATGGTAGCAGCACAACATGGTAGCGCCACAAAACATGGTACAAACATTGGGCACAGACAACCCACAAAGGGCAAGAAGGCAGAGACAACAATACATCACGCAAAGCAGCCACAACTCTCAGTAAGAGTGTCCATGATTGAGTCTTTGAATGAAGAGATAAAACTGTCCAGTTTGAGTGTTTTATGCAGCTTGTTCCAGTAGCTAGCTGCAGCGAACTGAAGAGGAGCGACTCAGGGATGTGTGTGCTTTGGGGACCTTTAACAGAATGTGACTGACAGAACGGGTGTTGTATGTGGAGGATGAGGGCTGCAGTAGGTAGCTCAGATAAGGGGGAGTGAGGCCTAAGAGGGTTTCATAAATAAGCCTCAACCAGGGGGTCGCAAGTATACACATATGACAAGTTTACAGAGGAGTATAGAGTGCAGTGATGTGTCCTATAAGGAGCATTGAGGGCTAAACTGATGGCCGAATGGTAAAGAACATCTATCATATTTTAACTGGTTCTACTGTTCTGTTCAAGCTTTTACCTGATTCTACTGTTCTGTTCAAAGCCTTTAACTGGTTCTACTGTTCTGTTCCAAACATTTACCTCGTTCTACTGTTCTGTTCTAAACGTTTACCTGGTTCTACTGTTCTGTTCCAAGCTTTTACCTGGTTCTTCCTGCTCTACCTGTGTGTGGTTTGAAGAGTTGGGCTTTTATGATGACGATGCACTGTGGTCCCTAATAACTGCTCAGCGCTACCTGTGGAGATAAGTTACCCTTTAGCATCATCATCATCATCATCATCATCATCCTCCTATCACAAGGTTGAGGGGTGAGGCATCTAAACCACCAGTAAAAAGAGACCTTAGGAGCGGCAAGAGGACTGGGCTTTTAGGAGCTTTGCGCTGGGGTCTTTTTGTTGAAGTGTCATCATTTCAAAGAGAGAGCACACACAGAACACACAGCACACACACTGGCCGACTTACCATTAGGCAGACGAGGCAATTGCCTCAGGCCTCACATCATCAAGGGACCTCAAGAGCTGGGCATATATAATTTAAATATCATTTCACAGCTTGAGGACCCCCCATGCTCCACTCTACCCCGACAGAGTTTGTGCTTTGTTTCCCTTGATATGATTGAAAACGTGACTTTCACTGAAATTAAGCTGCAGCAATGAGGCGTGTTCAGAGCAGAGAAAATAAAATAAAAAAATAACCTAAATTAAAGCATTTCTTTCACAAAAAGACAGGTACTGTACTGCTGATAATACTGCCATTTTCGTCAAGGCCCATGTCATACTATTTTTGGCCAGACAGCATCAGTTACATGGGCTACATATAGTAAGACAGAGGGGCGTTGTTTCGCTCGCTCGGATGCTTTCTCTCCGGTAAAATGGTTTCGGATGCTGGAATTATTTATTTTGGGATGAACCCACAAAGGTAACCTACTTTTTGAAGTGATTTGTTTGACAATCAGATGAAAACATGAATGGTTGTGTTCATGGCACATTAAAAGGTAATACATTTTTACATTTTTGTCACGACTTCCGCCGAAGTTGGTCCCTCTCCTTGTTCGGGCGGCGTTCGGCGGTCACCGGCTTTCTAGTCACCACCGATCCATGTTTCATTTTCATCTTCATTATACACACCTGGTTTCCATTCCATAATCAATGTTCCTTATTTAACCCTCTGGCTTCCCTTTCTGTTTTGTGAGTGATTGTCATTGTCATGTGGGTTCGTTCTTTGTGCTCTGGATATTTGTATTTTTCCTTGTTGGAACATTGCTTACATTTTGAGTAAATTCAGATTATTACTCATACCTGTGTCCTGCGCCTGACTCTGTTTATCCATTCACCTAATCGCTGACAATTCTAGTAATTTTGCACTCTTACTCAGGGATTCAAACCAGCAACCTTTCGGTTACTGGCCCAACGTTCTTACTGTAACTGCTGGCTACCTGCCACTGCATTACATTTTTACAGTTAAATTACATATTTATTATAAAACCATTTATAGTACAGGCCTCTGCCTGGGGTCTCCAAATCACTAAATCCACCAGTGCACGCACACACACACAGGCAGACAGACAGACAGACAAACACTAAACTAGCATTAAATGACCAGCAAAGGAATGAGGAAAGAGAGAGAACAGATAAAGAGACGAAGGTAGGGGGGCATCTCATTAGAGCTGCTCTCCTAACAGAGTATTTTTAAATGACAGCGCAACCAAACACGGATTACACACGAGGATAATCCCTCTGTGCTGTGCCAATGCTCCTCTCTCGGCAATCTTCTGGGAAACGCAAGGGTGCGGAGAAGCGCCATTCATCTGCCGCTGAGAGCGAGTGCGGGATAGGCACGCAGATGAGAAGACACACTAAATATAGAAGAAGATGCAAGGGAGAGGATGAAAAGAGAGAGGGAACGAGAGAGAGAGAGAGCGTAGGAGAGTGTCAAATCGCTCAGAGGGAGGCATGATCCCTGAAGAAATAAAATTTACCTAAACGGGTGTAGGCTATATAATGAATACGATGTTGCACTTAAGAGGAAAAACCTTCTTTGACATTCATGAATTGCCTGCAAACAGTGTCATCCAATTCATTTCAATGTGTAGCCTAGCCTACTTTCCATGAATTGGACCAGAAGTATTGTGCAACACCAAATCCTATGAATTTTTAGAAACGTTTCATTTGTGATTTAAAAACCTTAAAGAGGCCCATTGCAGTCAAACGTTATTTAGCTGTATTTTATATATATTTCCACACTATGAGGTTGGAATAATAGTGTGACATTCTGAAAATTATGATAATGCCATTTTAGTGTAAGAGCTGTTTGAAAAGACAGGCTAAAATGCCATCCCTGACATTTCAGGCTGTCTGGTGCCATCACCTGGCGGTAAATGAGTTAATAGACCAATAAGAGAGTTCCAAACCTCTGCCAAAAACAGAGTTTTCTGTTTTCCCCTCCTTACTCAGACCACTGCCAGACAGTCCTAGCAAAATTCTTGCTTGAGATATTGCTACTTGCTAAGAAGCTAATTTTATTTCTGGTTGACCATTTTGATTGAAAATCATCACATTAATTGTTGCTCAGAAACCATTTGATATTGAGATAAAAACGACTGCATTTGACCTTTAAGAAAACGCCAACGGTAAATTGCACGAGTTTGCACGACACATGGAGTGCGCCTCCGTGGGTTTGCCTTTTTGCTCCTGCACGCTCACCGCACGTGGCGGACTGCTTGGTGCGCATTATAACGATGGCAGTTTAGCAAACGGGAAATTATACTTGACAGGTCGCTTACGCACGGAATCACTCTCTCCACATTTCCCCCGCTCACTCCATCTCTCCAGCTGCGCTTGACACAATTTACTTTGTCACGAATATCTGGGCTTTAACCTCTGCTTGGAATACAAACCACACATAGTATCTGGCACAGGCATCACAATCAACATAATACAGGAGACAAGACTCGTTTTAGGCAACAGGTTTTGGCAGAACGTAAGTACAGACTATTGGAGAGAATTGGTGGGTTGTTAACCGTTGTGACCCGAACTTGTGCTGTGCCCATCAAACGAGCCCGTGTATATGGGATCCATCCGGCTACTTCCCCCGCCGTCAAAAGTTAACGCTGCACAGTTGAGCCTACACACGTCTCATAAAACATCTCACAAGATTTATGTTTTGTATTTGAGGCCCGAGAGATGTTGCCACTACAACATACCACATTATGAGGATACTTGGTTTCATCTAGGGACATAACACCCGTGAACTCTGACCTATATTTCCATATCTCAATTCATAAACATATTTCATTTGTTTTTAGAGTAGACAAATAAAAGGTAGCCCTACCGTTTGGAATCACCCGTAAGAGAAGTCTCTCGACAAGTCAGGACGCATGGGTAAGCGATGTGCTCATGTTTTTACACGGTCACCGACACACAAACCCGAACTTTCTGTGGTAAGTGTCTTCACCCTGAGCGCCTGTCTGTCAATCCCCTGTCCTCTGCGTGATCACCACGGTTGACGAGCCACAAACAGCCGTTAAGGTCATGCTGCTCCGGTAACGGGAAAGCCCGAATCCTCCCTCTGACAACTGTACGGTACTGTATCTCTCCTGCAGCCCGACGCGCGTGATAACAGTGTGTGAGGAGTTCTCTCCTCCTGCTCCCTCCCTCTGTGTGCGAGAGGAAGTCTGCCGTTCCATTTCCCTCTGCTTATTGAACAGTCGCAGAAGGCTGATTCAACATACAAGGAGGGAAGATTAAGAGTGTATGTGAAGAGGATGCCACAGCGACTGTAAAAGTCAAGCTTAAGTACTTAATCAGAACTACCATAAGAGCATGCTACAGCAAATGCTTTATGTCCATTTGTTGGGAAATTGAGATTGTGTGTGTTGTCTGGGTTCAGTTAGTCATGGACAAAAGTGTTTTTATGGTAAGGATTTCACATCTGTGTTATAAGGGGGTCAACGTGTGTGTATGTGAGTGTGTGGCCTGGTGTGTCCAGGGTGTCTGGGATTCATGTCAGAGAGCGGTCAACACTGTAAATTCATTTTTTAATAAGGGCTATCCAGACTGCTCCATAATTCAGAGCAGTCTGTCTGTCAGGGGGCAGTCACACCATCATACTGCTGTTTGTGAGAACAAAATGGTCTGTGACAGAACATTATGGTCAGTTATATTGCCATGACAGAAAGTCAGCTCTGACCAACCAGCAGCCACTTCTGGGGTGTATGCTCGATTCAGAGGAACTAATCTGAATTTGTCCAATAATAAATTGTTTTCCGTTGCAAAATGTTTTGCTAAGGTGTGCACTAACGAATACACTGCAGGTACACAGACAAAAAAAGAACCAACCTGGGTCACAAATTGTGTGCGTACCTTCACCAAATCCTAACAAATAAAACAAAGCTGACTTAAGTTAGGGCCAGCTTCATACTTTAATTGACTGTAGTAGAATCGTTAGGCATGTCTGCTCTTTGGATCACACTCTGGGTGTTGACCAACTTCAGATGTCAACCAGTCCACAGTGAAGACAGAGCATCTATGCAACAGTAAACAGATAAATATTCCAGAAACAATCTTCTGGGAAGAAACTCCAAGGGTTATAATACAAATAGCCAGATAACTTTCACAAACAACCAGAAATAACTATAGATTGCCTGGTTCATTATAACAAAGCTAAACTTGGATGTGTGTTTGTTGTTGTTGAGTCAATTCTTTGACAATTCCAATTTCAAGCTTATCTTAAAATAAAATAAAATAGAAAGGTATTTAGGAAACACTGGCTTAGAAGACAAAGACAGGGAGTCAACAAATGTCTCTCAACTGATGTATCAAATAAATAAATATCTTGAAATGCAAAATGTGTTTATCAATTTTAACTGCAACCAGTTAACCCCGTCGGGCTGAAAAGTGATTATAATCAAACTGAAAATATGGTATTGATACGTCATAAACACATCAAATCACTCCACCTCTAAAAAAAAACAAAAGAAAGCAAAACATTCCTACAAAACACACTTGGTCAACAAATTAATCAGTGCAACAACAACAAATATATATAAAGTGAACATTAAGAGAACTTCAAAAATTAGTGATGGAACGCATTGCTGTTAGTTATGTCCTTCATTTCAGAGTGAATTAAAACAGGTTTCCCGACCCAGGCTGCTGGGCTGCATTATAAAAGTAGTTTATCAACACCGTCAGGTGAAATTGACTCAATGATTTTCCTCTTGGCGACGTACTGCAAGAGCTGGAACCGTCTAAGAAACATTGGCCACAGGATCCATAACTTAAGAAACGGCAACACTCAAAGGCTTATTCCCTATAGTTCACTACTGTTGCTCAGGGTTCTAGTCAAAAGTAGTGCATTAAATAAGGACAAGGGTGCCATTTGGTACACATCCTAAGAAACATTGGCCACAATAAAAGGATTCATAACTTTGTAAACAGCAACACTCAAAATGATATCAGTGCATCCCAATTGTAAATACACTAACATCGATTCAATTAACCCCTCAACAAAAAAAGCAGGCAGGCACTTCTAATTCACTGAAGTAAATCGAAATAAAAAGGTGATTTAAGTAGCGTAAGACAAGAACCTGTCAAGAAATTATATAAAAGAGCACTAAGGCAACAGGAGTGCCTGAAAAATAACGTGCCAGTGTTGTGCCCAATTCTGCCCACAATAATTTGATGCATTAGTTTCTTAAATCAGAGGAAGATGGGGATGGAAACTTGAATTAATAATAGAAAAAGTCAAAAACAACACACTATTTTAAAAGGCTAATTTGTTGTGTTACAAATCTATGTACAGAAGCCCAGCAAAAAGCTTACACCCAAACAAACTGACATTAAAAAACTTTCAACATAGTCAAACATAAAATATATATATGCAGATGAGCTTAAAATTATTTTCTTTTTGGGGGTTATCAAAACCAACCCCCACCTCCCCAAAAAATTGTAAAAATAAATTTAAAAAAGGCGTTGCTCTGTGCTGTAAACAAGCTGAAGCCCCAAAATCACTTCCGCTCTTCCCTGCGATAGTGTTTGAGATGGGTTGAAAGCGGTCCAAACGCCAGGACCATGGTCCTAGCCAAGCCGAACACAGAGCACGGTCAGTGACCACGCCCATCGGGTGCATGGTCCTAGCCAAGCCAAACACGGAGCACGGTCAGTGACCACGCCCATCGGGTGCATGGTCCTAGCCAAGCCAAACACAGTCAGTGACCACGCCCATCGGGTGCATGGTCCTAGCCAAGCCAAACACGGTCAGTGACCACGCCCATCGGGTGCATGGTCCTAGCCAAGCCAAACACGGTCAGTGACCACGCCCATCGGGTGCAGGTGCAAGTTGTCGGGTCTCAAAGTGAGCAGGAGATGTCGTAGAGAGAAAGCATCCTGAAAGTGTATATTTTTAAAGTCTATTGCTGCTAGCTCTCTAAAGGCCAGGATGTCACTGTGTGCTCCAGTCTGCATGGAGACGTCGCCCCCTTGTGGTGGTGAGGAATAACAAGCATTCAGTCAACTATCAGCTAGGATTCTAGAGATTTTTCCCCCAATAGGAGAATATTCATTGCATTTATTTTATTCCTTGCGTCCTTTCCGTGCCTCCTTCTCAAAACCCATTGGGTTACCTCGTCCTCAAATTGCATTGGAAAATAAGACCTGAGGGGCAGGACCTTGGTCCATCTCCTTCAATTTGATTGAGAAGGAGGCAAGGAGATAGGATGCGAGGAATCACAAGACAAATTGAGACTGTCCACATAGTCTGACAACAGGAGGAAAGAGAATAGAGTATGTTCCTCAAGATGGACATATTCTGCCATCATCCCTGACAATACACAGACAAACTAGAGATAATTCACTAATTGAGCATTCGAATCAGCACTTTGAACACTTGCTCCACAATCACTAATTACTTAGAAATGACTGAAGAATGGAGGGAGAACAATTGAGATGAATTGTAAGAACAATGAAGAGATGGAGAAAGACTTGATAGAAATGGCAGATGAGATACAGGAGGGAGGGGGAAGATGGATAGAAAGATTAGCATAACAAAAAGAGACAGAAATCAGGAGGGTCTGAGTGTGTGTGTGTTCGTTCACCTGGTACAGCAGGAGGGTCAGTGGGCTGTGGACTACAGCAGAGTCTGGACTCCGCAGTCCACAAAGTTCTGGAAACGGGGCATCACATCACATAATGAGCTGGCTGAAACGACCACAGTGAACCTTAACACAGGAACTACTACAGCAAACACACCCTTGGCAGAAAATCAGTCATCCTTAGCCAACACATGAATTACTGCAAATTCTGATACACACTGGCAGGCAGATGGTTGATATTATGTCTGCTTAAAGCACTCACACCAACATGACAATATAGGCTTTTCCCAACATTGCCACCTAGTAGTCATTACTCGATCAGATGACAGAATACACATCAGGGATGGGCAACTGGTTGCCTGGAAACTTCACGTTGAATTGAATTATACGTCGGGCTGAAATGAGCATTTGAGTCAGGGCATTTTTCCTGTCACGACTTCTACAAGTCAGAATGTTGAATAAAAGTATACTTTAACGGTTGTCCGTGTGGTTCGTCCATTTGGCAGTAGGAATGTGAGACAATATATCCACAGGAAAGTATCATTATTACATCAACGTTTCAAAGCACTGGTAGGTCATTCAGATTTTGATCACCTGAAGCATGCGCAGAACCATGTAAACATGGACACGAGCTCTGCAAGTATGCATGTATTTTTTTTACTTGTGCATTTGCTTCAGTTGATAAATCTGAACGCACTACCAGCGCTTTGAAAAGTTGATATAATTAGACTTTCCTATGGATATACAGTGCATTCATAAAGTATTCAGACCCCTTCCCCTTTTCCACATTTTGTTACGTTACAGCCTTATTCTAAAATAGATTAAATACATGTTTCCCCCTCACCAATCTACACACAATACCCCATAATGACAAAGCGAAAACAGGTTTAGAATGTTTGAAAAATAAAAAACAGATACCTTATTCACATAAGAATTCAGACCCTTTGCTTTGAGAATCGAAATGGAGCTCAGGTGCTTCCTGTTTCCATTGATCATCCTTGAGATGTTTCTACAACTTGAGTCCACCAGTGGTAAATTCAATTGATTGAACATGATTTGGAAAGGCACATACCTGTCTATATAAGGTTCCACAGCTCACAGTGCATGTCAGAGCAAAAACCATGCCATGAGATCGAAGGAATTGTGCGTTGAGCTCCAAGACAGGATTGTGTCGAGGCACAGACCTGGGAAAGGATACCAAAACATTTCTGCAGCAATGAAGATCCCCAAGAACAGTGGACTGGCCTCTATCATTCTTAAATGGATGAAGTTTGGAACCACCTAGATTCTTCCTAAAGCTGACCGCCCAGCCAAACTGAGCAATCGGGGGAGAAAGGCCTTGGTTAGGGAGGTGACCCCGATGGTCACTCTGACAGAACTCCAGAGTTGCACTGTGGAGATGGAAGAACCTTCCAGAAGGACAACCATCTCTGCAGCACTCCACCAATCAGGCCTTTATGGTAAAGAGGCCAGACGGAAGCCCCTCCTTAGTAAAAGGCACGACAGCCCATTTGGTTCTCTGGTCTGAAGAAACCAAGTGTTGGAGGAAATTATATTTGAAATGATTAATTACAGTGCCTTGTGAAAGTATTCGGCCCCTTTAAACTTTGTGAACCTTTTGCCACATTTCAGGCTTCAAACATAAAGATATAAAACTGTATTTTTTTGTGAAGAATCAACAACAAGTGGGACACAATCATGAAGTGGAACGACATTTATTGGATATTTCAAACTTTTTTAACAAATCAAAAACTGAAAAATTGGGCGTGCAAAATTATTCAGCCCCTTTACTTTCAGTGCAGCAAACTCTCTCCAGAAGTTCAGTGAGGATCTCTGAATGATCCAATGTTGACCTAAATGACTAATGATGATAAATACAATCCACCTGTGTGTAATCAAGTCTCCGTATAAATGCACCTGCACTGTGATAGTCTCAGAGGTCCGTTAAAAGCGCAGAGAGCATCATGAAGAACAAGGAACACACCAGGCAGGTCCGAGATACTGTTGTGAAGAAGTTTAAAGCCGGATTTGGATACAAAAATATTTCCCAAGCTTTAAACATCCCAAGGAGCACTGTGCAAGCGATAATATTGAAATGGAAGGAGTATCAGACCACTGCAAATCTACCAAGACCTGGCCGTCCCTCTAAACTTTCAGCTCATACAAGGAGAAGACTGATCAGAGATGCAGCCAAGAGGCCCATGATCACTCTGGATGAACTGCAGAGATCTACAGCTGAGGTGGGAGACTCTGTCCATAGGACAACAATCAGTCGTATATTGCACAAATCTGGCCTTTATGGAAGAGTGGCAAGAAGAAAGACATTTCTTAAAGATATCCATAAAAAGTGTCGGTTAAAGTTTGCCACAAGCCACCTGGGAGACACACCAAACATGTGGAAGAAGGTGCTCTGGTCAGATGAAACCAAAATTGAACTTTTTGGCAACAATGCAAAACGTTATGTTTGGCGTAAAAGCAACACAGCTGAACACACCATCCCCACTGTCAAACATGGTGGTGACAGCATCATGGTTTGGGCCTGCTTTTCTTCAGCAGGGACAGGGAAGATGGTTAAAATTGACGGGAAGATGGATGGAGCCAAATACAGGACCATTCTGGAAGAAAACCTGATGGAGTCTGCAAAAGACCTGAGACTGGGATGGAGATTTGTCTTCCAACAAGACAATGATCCAAAACATAAAGCAAAATCTACAATGGAATGGTTAAAAAATAAACATATCCAGGTGTTAGAATGGCCAAGTCAAAGTCCAGACCTGAATCCAATCGAGAATCTGTGGAAAGAACTGAAAACTGCTGTTCACAAATGCTCTCCATCCAACCTCACTGAGCTCGAGCTGTTTTGCAAGGAGGAATGGGAAAAAATTTCAGTCTCTCGATGTGCAAAACTGATAGAGACATACCCCAAGCGACTTACAGCTGTAATCGCAGCAAAAGGTGGCGCTACAAAGTATTAACTTAAGGGGGCTGAATAATTTTGCACGCCCAATCTTTCAGTTTTTGATTTGTTAAAAAAGTTTGAAATATCCAATAAATGTCGTTCCACTTCATGATTGTGTCCCACTTGTTGTTGATTCTTCACAAAAAAATACAGTTTTATATCTTTATGTTTGAAGCCTGAAATGTGGCAAAAGGTCGCAAAGTTCAAAGGGGCCGAATACTTTCGCAAGGCACTGTATGTATACATTTAAATTAGAACCATTTATTTTAATACTATTATGTTGTGGTATGAAATGTATGGGTTTTTAGTTAAACTAGGACTGAAAATGTAGTTAAAACGAATGAATTGTCTGTACCTTGCGGGTTTAAGGGAGAAGGAGGGTATATCTCTTTAGACAGATAAGAATGTTCTTTGATGTTCCATTAGTGGAGAAGAGTATGTCTTTTAGACAGATTGGAATGTTTGTTTTATGAGGGGAGTAGAAGACAATCTCCAGACCTGAAGACACTGCGCTATTGTGTGGATCGGAGAAAGTGTGAGAACTGATGACGTCATTTTGATCTTCTCTTTAAAATGTAATGTTATTTGTATTTTGGGTCAGTACTCGTCAAGAATAAATGCTGAACTTGTTCTTAAGACTGGTCTCTTGCTATTTCATGCAAATGATAAATTTACAACTTATTATGAAATAGATAGAGTGTGAATTTGGTTTTTGGCTACAAAACATATAGGAATTTAGAATTCCTCTAACTCCAAGATTGAACTTTCTGGCCTGAATGCCAAGTGTCAATTCTGGAGGAAACCTGGCACCATCCCTACGTTGAAGCATGGTGGTGGCATCGTCATGCTGTGGGGATGTTTTCAGTGGCAGGGACTGGGAGACTAGTCAGGATCGAGGCAAAGATGAACGGAGAAAAGTACAGAGATCCTTGATGAAAACCTTCTCCAGAGTGCTCAGGACATCAGAACTGGGGCGAAGGTTCGCCTTCTAACAGGACAACGATCCTAAGCACACAGCCATGACAATGCAGGAGTGGCTTCGGGACAAATCTCTGAATGTTCTTGACTGGCCCAGCCTCAGCCTGGATTTGAAACCAATCGAACATCTCTGGAGATCCCTGAAAATATCTGTACAGAGACGCTCCCCATCCAACCTGACAGAGCTTGAGAGGATCTGCAGAGAAGAATGGGAGAAAGTCCCCAAATACAGGTGTGCCAAGCTTGTAGCATCATACCAAAGACGACTCAAGGCTGTAATCACTGCCAAAGGTGCTTCAACAAAGTACTGAGTAAAGGGTCTGAATACTTTTGTAAATGTTATATTTCAGTTTTTTAAATGTAATACATTTACAAGAATTTCTAAAAACATGTTTTTGCTTTGCCATTATGGGGCATTGTGTGTAGATCGAGGGAACAAACAATTTAATCTATTTTAGAATAAGGCTGTTACGTAACAAAATGTGGAAAAGGTCAAGGGGTCTGAATACTTTCTGAATGCATTGTATTCTCACATTCCTACTGCCAAATGGACCAACCTCACAGACAATCGGTAAAGTACATAAAAAATATAATTTTATTCAACATTCTGGCTTGTAGAAGTCGTGAGACGAAACGGAAATTTCTGCCCAACGTAAAATTCAATGCCAGGTTTCCAGGCAAGGCAACTGATGGTCCGTGCGGAACGCAGTCGGGGTCTTAACTTACTGTTGAGAGTTAAAATAGTGGTGTAATTATTTTGGCGGGGGATTGTGCGCCAGCTGTTGTTCTTTTGATTTGTAAATTATCCCATGTCAGCTAACATTTTTTAGACATTTTTTAGAAGTTAGTCTAAACAGCTGTCGAATTACCGACTGGGGGACCCCCCCACAATTTGTTTGTCACTCTCATTCAGATATCATATTAAAAACTGCAAACATAGGTCTCCTGAGTGGCGCAGCAGTCTAAGGCACTGCATCACAGTGTTGCGGCGTCACTACAGCCTGGGGTTCGATCCCACAATTGGTCCAGCGTCACCCTGGTTACGGGAGGGTTTGGCCGGTGGGGCTCTACTTGGCTCATCGCATTCTAGCAACTCCTTGTGGTGGGCCGGGCACCTGCGGGCTGACTACGGTCGTCAGTTGAAAAGTGCTTCCTTCGACACATTGGTGCGGCTGGCTTTTGGTTTGGCAGGTCATGTTTCGGGGGACACATGACTCGACCTTCGCCTCTCCTGAGCCTGTTGGGAAGTTGCAGCGATGAGACGAGATCGTAATTGGATATCACGAAATTGGGGGGTAAAAATTTAATAATTACATGTATTTTTTAATAATGCTAACATTTCTCTCCACCCATGTCAAAATGTGTAGAATTGCAGTAAATGACAACACACAAAAGGGTCTGACATTTACTTTTTTAGCAACTTTTTTTTACTTGTTATAAAGCTGAAGTCACTTGTGTCAACAAACAAACAAAAAAGGTCCATTAACACCATATGCCAAAAGGGTGAACTTGAAAATGAGTGAAGTACATAGGAGGGATCTGAAATCATTTTCTGTGCTTGCCCATAGACCACGTGTCAAACTCGTTCCACAGAGGGTGTCCACAGGTTTTCCTCTCCTCCCTTTTACTTAATTGATTAATTAAGGTCACTGATTAGTAAGGAACTCCCTTCACCTGGTCATCTTGGGCTTAATTGAAAGGAAAAGCTAACACTAGGCCCTCCATGGAATGAGTTTGACACCCCTGCCATAGACAATGTTATCTATCACCCCTTTACGGCCATCCAAAATAATGTACAAAAAAACTAAAGAAATAAAAGGGACTGCTACATTTAGCTGGCATGTTCCAGGAGGGACGAGAGGAATCATGACATTGATAAAATATATTTATCAAATATATATCAAATATTTTCGAATAGCCTATTCCACTCTGGCTTTCCATGGTCCCAACGAGATGTGTAGTAGCCCATCTGGCTTTCCATGGTACCAGCGAGATGTGTTGTAGCCCATCTGGCTTTCCATGGTACCAGCGAGATGTGTCGTAGCCCATCTGGCTTTCCGTGGTACCAACGAGATGTGTAGTAGCCCATCTGGCTTTCCGTGGTACCAGCGAGATGTGTCGTAGCCCATCTGGCTTTCCATGGTACCAGCGAGATGTGTCGTAGCCCATCTGGCTTTCCATGGTACCAGCGAGATGTGTTGTAGCCCATCTGGCTTTCCGTGGTACCAGCGAGATGTGTAGTAGCCCATCTGGCTTTCCGTGGTACCAGCGAGATGTGTCGTAGCCCATCTGGCTTTCCGTGGTACCAGCGAGATGTGTCGTAGCCCATCTGGCTTTCCGTGGTACCAACGAAATGTGTAGTAGCCTAGGCCTATCTGGCTCTCTGTGTGTCTGTGTGCTCCAAAGCATGCAGATGGAGCGAGTGACAGTCAATGAGCCTTGCTGCAGTGCAACTCTGCAGTCCTCAGAACTGGAAAAGTATAAACTCATTCACATTTTCCCCCTTCATCCTCCTCTCTTATTTAGGCCTAGGCTGCTATATGCGTTGTAGGTAGGTTTCACACTGCTAGGATAACATGGAAATAGGCCTAGGCCAACTACACATTTATTTCATAAGCTTTCCTCGGCTGTAGTCATAGTTCTCTTTTCACTCATTAGATTTTTCCATCTTGGTATTTTTGTCAATTTCATTTGTCATTCAAATATATTTGTCATTCAAAATAAATCTGTGAATGAGAATAGCATATTACGGTGGAAATTACAAGACTATGTTATAATGCTGTTATTGCATCAAATGGTTGTTTTATGCAACAGAATAAGGGGTTGTTAGAACACTCATCTGTGTGTGTTCTACTGAGGATGGGCCTCTAGAATATTTACAATGTCTTTGGGTAAAACCACATTCCAGAGCATGAGTTAATGTTTCTGTTCTATAGGGTACCAGGGAGAAATGACACCAGGGCCAGACCCTGGTCTCTACACAATGAGATACTGTCTGCTGTGAATTATAAGTATCTTTCACACAAATCTTAACCTTGTGACACATTCCATACATCTGTTGTTTGTCATATAGACTGAAGGAGGATGTACTTTGCTATAAAATGCTGTGGCTCAAACCAGGGGTGATTACTGACCAGCTCCATTACGCCACTAATTAAATAATGAAGTTTCATTATTTTGAGGAAATATAAAAGTCTCTCCTTTTGATTACAATAATTCCACCACAATAGACTCTGATGTTCATAATTATTCCCATTTATAAGCTGCAATTTTAGTACAAAGATTTTATTAGAACAGTTTGGAAAAAACTTGTCGTAACTTTAATTCGTCTTTTCAATTACTAGGACAAGGCGTTTGGTTGTTTGGCTCACTATGATAAGGACAGATTTTTTTTTCTGCCAGATGCATGCGTCATTACTGTCTAACGCTTCGCTCAACTAAGGTTTGTTCAAATTTCTCATTAGATTTTTATATCTTGCTATTGTTTCTTCTCTCTCGCTCTCATTTTTACCTTAGGCCTCCCATGTGGGGTTATTCAAAAGCAACTTAAAACTTTGAGACATCTAACGGTGTTCATTGTTTGATCATGAAATCTAGCACGCATTAAACTAAAAGTGGCTTTAAACCCTTTAGAACGAATAGTGGTGGTCAACAGCCTTTCTTTAAATTGCTATTGCGGCCACGAATGGCCTTGTTTTTCTAACAATAATATTTGTCTATAGCAAAATGAACTTGCTAACAAACTGTTGTCATATTCGCATGGCTGTTGTCATCAACCAGAAACAAGGTATGCTGTCATTTGCCAAATGATGGTGTCGAAGTAAAAGACGACTTTTCACTGTGGAAGAGACTGTATCCATGTTGGTTTGTGATAAGGATTTCGGACACGTACTTGCACTTTGGAAGCGATGATGTCGAGGTGAGTGAAATAAGTCAACAGCAGATATACGTTTGGTGTTGTTGATGTTTGGGGAATAGCAAATCCTGTCATGATCACTTGGTTGGTACAGTAAATACAGGCGAGCACATAAGCGTGGAGCAGGAGCTCCAACGGTTGCTCTCTGACTCATGGAAATAGTTTCAGTGTTTAGCTGTATATAGATATAGATTCTCTCAAATGTTGTGCACAAATTTGTTTACATCCCTGTTAGTGACCATTTTTCCTTTGCCAAGACAATCCATCCACCTGACAGGTGTGGCATATCAAGAAGATGATTAAACAGGATGATAGTTACACAGGTGCACCTTGTGCTGGGGACAATAAAAGGCCACTCTAAAATGTGCAGTTGTCACAATGACGCCGATGTCTAAAGCTTTGAAGGAGCGTGCAATTGGCATGCTGACTGCAGGAATGTCCACCATACCTGTTGCCAAATAATTTAATCTTAATTTCTCTACCGCGGATCACGTGTAACCACACCATCCCAGGACCTCCACATCCAGCTTCTTCACCTGCAGCCAACCAGACAGCTGATGAAACTGCGGGTTTGCACTATCAGAAACAGTCTCAGGGATGCTCATCCGAGTGCTCCTCATCCTCACCAGGATCTTGACCTGACTGCAGTTCAGCGTCATAACCGACTTCAGTGGGCAAATGCTCACCTTCGATGGCCACTGGCCTGCTAGAGAAGTGTGCTCTTCATGGATAAATCCCGGTTTCAACCGTTCCGGCCAGATGGCAGACAACGTGTATGGCGTTGTGTGGGTGAGAGGTTTGCTGAGGTTGTGGACAGAGTGCCCCATGGTGGCGGTGGGGTTATAGTATGGGCAGGCATAAGCTACGGACAACGAACACAATTGCAGACATCGTGATGAGATCCAAAGATCCATTGTCGTGCCATTTATCCCTCGCCATCACCTCATGTTTCAGCATGATAATGCATGAGTGCTAATCTGTTGTTGTTTTTTTATAGTGAGGGTCTTTACACAATGAACGACAAAATGAGTTATTCTTACGGACATGAATGTGGTGTCATTAAAGAGGTTGTGCTCTTTAAAAAAACAGGTTCATTGTTATTTGTTCTTTGTTTTTGCACAAGGTATGTTTGTTTGAAATTCTGAGTATTCTACAGCAGCAGCCTAAAATTCTATTGGGATCTAAAGGGTTAATAGGCCAAGTCAGATTCATATCAAATGGACAGAAAATAGACCATTAGGGCTTCTATAACGATAAGACATCGGAGTGTCCCCTATAAAAACAGACTTTGGCTATTGGCCCTTATCATTCGAGAGACAAAAATATAGATTTAGCTAGATCTATCTACATTGTTCTCTTGCTGTGTGTAAATATAAAATATTTATTGAAATGGGCTATAGCAAATGGCACTATAGCCAATTTACTGCCCTGCTGTGTGCTGCCACTGCCAATTCTGATTGGAGTAATTGTTTCATATTGTGATTTTTTTTTTAACTTGCCCATTCAGACAACTTAAATCTATATTCTGGTTGTCCAACATTTATTATTATTTTTTTTTTTACTTGCCCCGGAACGCTGACGAGCCCTGGCATGTATGGGTATGGAACTCATGATGAGTTTAGATTTTTTGTGGCCCCACCCCCATCAAAGTTGCCCATCCCTGATTCAAATAGATGGTAAAAACGTCACATCTACATAGCTTTTCCAATCAGTTAAAATAAAATATTGGGGATGCATCTTAGCAGTTTGCAAAACGTAGTCATTCAGAGGAAGTGTCACCTGGTTGATGAGCCGTGTCCTCTGCTCTCCAGTCCAGTGTGGTGAGGCGTACTGGGAGAGGAGAGCAGGAGTCAAAAGGTCAATACATACATGTCTAAAATGCATCCTTTTCCTCAATAAGTTATATGGGGAGAGGAACGAGTGTGTTTATCATGCTATGGTACAGTATTAAAGCAGATGTATGTGTGTGGTCTCTAGCATGTCACGCATGTATATTAGTTTGGATTAGTGTTGATGAGGAATGTGTCATGGTGTAGTGCATGTTTTCATACCAATCGCCACTAAGAGTTCTCCAGGGAACAATACATTTATTCAATGAATACGTTATCCCCCCGCAAAAAAAGGTTATCTGCCTGCATGAGTGTGTTTGTTTGTTTACCTGGTACGCGTAATTGGTTTGCGAGTAGCGCACGGGCATCTGTGGAATCATGACTCCTGGAAAGCCGTTGTACGAGTAAGGCTGAGTAGAGAGGAAGGATAAAACCGCAGTGTCAAAGGGTGTACGCAAAGTTCTATCTGCAACGTTCCACAATGTTTGCCTGCTGAACATGGTCCTGGTGTGCTGGGCGGGCAGGTTGGGGTTGGTGCACTTTTGGGACCACTATTAGTCCTAAAGTGTGAACTGATTCAAGCCCATCTTGCAACACAGTGCCTGCGTCCCAAATGGCGCCCTGGTCAAAAGTAGTGCACTTCACAGGGAATAGGGTGACATTTAAGACACACTCAGTGGCTTTGGGGTAATGACAGGGCCTTACCTGGAAGTAGGGATTGCCGCCATTGAGTACAGGTGAAGGCTGAGCCATGCCCCCACCCATAGGAGAGCAGCAGGTGCAGTAGATGTACTGGGAGGGGGTTATCCAGGGGGCCTGATCAACCAGGTGAGACGGCATGGAACCTGGGCGGGTAAACAAATAAACAAACCTTCTAGGCTGACTATAATTAAAGACATGCCAGGTCTCACAATGCCTAGATGGGTGTTTGACATTTCAACTAACCACTAATAATTTGATATAGCAATTTGACGGCCGACTGCAGTCGATCTGGCATGCAACCATTGGTTGATGCAATGCAATGTCTGCAATGTGGTCGACGTAAAACACGTTTAGCCACAACCCAGACTTCTGGATGGATTTGCCGAAGACATAAGAAAATGTTGAGACTAAGACATATCAATGGACCAAATGCACACAAGCAACACACTCACGTGAGCTCCTTTCCTTCATGATTGCTGGACCCAGCTTGAGTTTCCTCCCTTTAAAACTGATCTGTTGCTACAGAGTAAACATGGTGAAGACGAAACACATTAGCTTGTGAGTAGAGTGAAGGCAAAGTTTGAAAGACTTGAATGTGACCATGTTAAATAAATTACCCTTACTTCAATGATGGTTTGGATGTCAACGTCTTCATTGAAGTAAACAAATCCATAACTACACAAAGTCAAAGAGTGACATTGTTCCATAAGACAATGTTTACGGGGATGCACTTTTCTTGAATAAAGGTGGAGCCTACTAATTTGGGACTTACCCTTTGCAGATACCTCCACGGTAAGTGATGATTTTCACTTCCTTCACGGCACCAAATCTCGCAAAGAAGTCACGGATTTCGTTCTCATCCACCTGGAAAGGACAATATGAGCAAGTTAGATAATGATGATGTATCCCAATCCATTTGGAAATGATTTGAGCTACTCACCTTCATGTCGATTCCTCCAACAAAAAGTGTGTTTGGAGTCATTTTACCTTCAGGTAAAATATAACCATTTGACAGCTTCAAACTTGCGGAAGTCTGACATCCGTTGCTCTGTTTCTGGATATCCTGGAAGAAATTAATGTAGCTAGACATTGGTCATACCAGTTGCCTTTCACTTTTCTACAAAGTCCAATCACAACATGCTCAAGTGGGCAGAAAGATTGTAGCCATCTCAGAGTAAGCCTCATCATCAGATGGAGAATCTATTGATCCAGCTAGCTAGCTCAGTCACAGGTGAACGGAATTAGTTATACCATGTGCTCAACCATTCTATCCAGGATTAGAACGTCAAGAAGGCAAGGGGAACTATCAGAGGGCAATCCACTTCTATTTCAGCCATCAGGGTATTGTCATTGTCCAACCTTTCCCGGCTAGTTAGTTCCTAACTAACTTACCTATAGAAAAACTTGATTAGCTAAAGTTAACTATACCAAATTATTATTATTCATATGTGACAAAACTAGCTAGCTAGTTAGGCAATCGTTCATTACCTGGCTGGCTATCTTGGATGGCCGGGCCCTAGCTTGCTAGCGTAACAAAGACACAGAGGAGCAACTAACTTTAGCTAGCTAGGTACGTTATGCTATTAACTAGAATCGTGGTCGTTTATTGGAGGGAAAATTATTAACTAGTTAACTAAACGACCTAGCTTTAATGTTATGAGCTGAATTTATCAAGCATGAGAACAGACGACACACTACTTTCATGTTAAGTATATTTAACTTGCTAGCTAACCTAGAAATGTGATATATAGCTTGCTGACTTTAGCTAACTCACTCCTGAGAAATTGGACAGTGATTTTTTTTTCTCTTATTCCTTACTTAAAAATGATACATATGTTTGGGTCATTCTCAAAACAAGGATGTAGCTAGCTACTCACCATTTCTAAAACCGTTAAAACAGAATAAATTAAACACACTGCCGCGCAAACTTTCCCCGCTTGAAGTGCACGAAAAAACGTTGAACCGATTGTCAAAAGCGATGCGCCACGGCAAGCTTACATTTGCTGAACCTAATTGGGATGTTCCAAAAAGTACATTGGTTGCTTTTGTGTGTTTTTATTCTGTTGTTTTTACACGTAATTTCGTTACACGAGTAAAACTTTGTCGGGAAAAAAAGGTTAACACTATTTTGGGGTGTATTCTTTAAATAATGACATCTGATATCAAGCGTCTAGATTTCATCTCCCTCCGCAAATAAAATATAATGAACCAGGTTATGTGAACCAGCAGGTCTCGAACCCTCTATCCCGAAGTCCAACGCGCTGTCGACTGTGCCACAAAAGCATCCTCCAGGTGCAGAGTCTATATCCGCGCTTATAAACCCAGAGTCGTTACGCTACTCCCGCCTTTCAAATAGCGTATCATCTCTAGTCTGCGACTCAACGTTTTATAGGAACGCGCTCACCGGTCAAGCACACGCACAGTCGTGGATGCAAGGTCCGATCATTTCTGACACCAATGTAATGAAACAGCAGGGAGCAGGTCTCGAACCCTCGACGTTCTAGCCCGATGTCCAGCAAAATCATGCTCAAGCGGCAGAGTCGGTATCCGCGCGTATAAACCCAGGGTTGTTACAATAGGTTTCACAAAGAGCAAGAATGTAGCTAACGTTAGCTGTTTCAAGTGTGTGAAAGTATAGGATTGTTCACAAATGGCGCCTGTGTTGACATTCAGCAGCAGCTCCATTGCAACAAATAACTAATTAACCACAATGTGGCATTGAGTATAGTAATCAAATCCATTCCTTTGATGACATTTAGCTTATCAAAGTCAGGTCATGATCAATCGAGCTACCACATGATATTGCTGAGGGAGAGTAAAATCAAAGATTTTTACAACTAACCAAAGATAGACCATAACGTTTCCAATGAGCAAATTAATCATACTGGGAACAGGAATGAGATGGGCAAAGCCAAGCACGCGCTATTGAGATCCTATTTGCGCGTTCCAGCAATAACTCAATTCGCCCTTGTACTCCTAAACGCATTTTTTTGTAGTAACTTTGGCAAAAGGTAAAGTCCACAAAATGCAGTTCACTCTGTTTGTTACATATGGTAGTTTTGGAAATAGAAAACTGTATGGACATCAAATGTTTAATCGGTGAGAAAATTGGCAGAATCTTAGCCAAAATCAATTTCGCTCCATCATCTCCCACTGCCGGTCACTAGGCTCCCGCTCATCACCATATGTGGTAGTGAGTGGAAACGCCAAACAGATGCTTCACATTTACACATCCGGTGAAATATTTGTTTTTTACTCGTTAGCAGCTGCCAAGGCAACAGCCTTGGGTCCATCAAAATTAAGACAGTTTATACAATTTTAAAAACATTACAGTACATTCACATATTTAAATATCTGTCTCATTGTTCTATCTATGGTGACATGCAGGACAGGCGTGACTCTAGTCTAGACAGGGTTAGGGTGTCCCCTTGTGTCTGCATTTCATATGGTTGAGTTCCTATCAGAGCTCCCAACAAATGGCCACTAGAGTTCACTATAGAATCACTGTTGAATGTGTCCTGTTAGTTGTGTGTGTGTGTGTGTGTGTGTGTGTGTGGAAGGGGGGGGAGGGGTTCCCAATCACAAACTGCTTTGATTTATGTAAAACCTTTTTGATGCTTCATGTTGTATTTATTTAGAATTCACTGCACATAACTTAACTGCATCTAAATAGCATCACTAGTAAACCCCTTATTTTACTGCCAGTCGTTAAGTTCATAGAGAACCAATATAGTATGTGTTCTATGTACATATTCTCCATCAGTCAACTTCTCTGGGTGAAATAAAAAAGTAAAGAACTGTTCATCTTTTCCATTCACTTCACAAGCCCCCTTTGTTCCATGTTGGAAATGACGTGGAAACAACGTTGATTCCTCCAGTGTGTGCCCAGTGGGATGGATGTCCTCCAAATGTCAAACAGGCCATACTGATAGTTCCCCTGAGAGCTCCCTCTCTCAATGACACACCAGGGACTGGGTGGAGTATTTGGATTGGAGTAAACACACACACACACACACACACACACACACACACACACACACACACACACACACACACACACACACACACCAGCCCATTGCCTTTTAAGCATAAGTGCCAAAAAGGAGTGTGAGAGTGAAATCCCTTGGGAAAATGATCACACACTTTGTGTCTATTGATTATTGATTTGGAATTGAGACCCATGTAGACTAATGACATATTTGCCAACATGCTCTAATTAGCATTCCATTCCCCTTCATCAGTACAAGCTATGATGCAATAATCCAGCAGATATGAGAGAGCATGGAATATCTAGGGTTCCTATGCATCAAGCGTCTCAAAGTAAGAGTTCGATTTAGCATCAGTTTTGCTTTTTAGAGCACAATGAAAAAAGTTACATGGACAGGGAAGACCTGATCCCAGATCAGTACTCCTATATGGAATTATTTTGTAGGCCTAAAAGTTAAAAGTCTGATACAGATGTCAGCATATTACCCAAGACAGTGTAATAATTATGACATTATAGAATATTGGAGGCTCTCTAGGTGTAATTTGAAGTGTGTCATGAATTCAACTGATCATCGAGCCCATCCAGGTGTACAAACGTGTCACGAGGGACTGGGTGTGTGAGGTAAGAATCAGGTGCAGAGAGCAGAGAGTTCCACAGGGAAAAAGTGCACTTTAATATGGCACCAAAATCCAATGCCCAAAACACAGGGCGCGAAAAATACTGACCAACCCAAAACACAGGGTACATGGTCTGGAGCACGAACACACCCAACGACAACAACACGTAACA
The DNA here is from genome assembly GCF_013265735.2 of Oncorhynchus mykiss. Taxonomy (NCBI): domain Eukaryota; kingdom Metazoa; phylum Chordata; class Actinopteri; order Salmoniformes; family Salmonidae; genus Oncorhynchus; species Oncorhynchus mykiss. The sequence continues at coordinate 15,128,423 of NC_050572.1, forward strand.
CAAAATCAATCCCGCACAAAACAAGGACAGGTTCACTAGCCTTAAATAAGGATACACATCAGAAAAACACAATTAGACACAGGTGTAACTAATAAGACAAAACCAACAGAAAAAGGAAAAGGGATCGGTGGCAGCTAGTAGGCCGAGCACCGCCCGAACAGGCAGGGGAGTCGTGACAAAACGAGTCACTGCAAGGAGCAGAACAGGGATTGTTCCTCTTGCACTTATAGGTCCTGGATGCCCCTGTGGCAACTTGTATTTGCAGGAATAGGTTGGTGTTTTTTTGTTTTGAAGGAAGAACAAAATAAAGCACAAGATATTTATTCAATGCATCTGGCTGGTATTTACCCTTGAAGAAGAAAGGCTCCATAATAATGCCCCTCAGAAGCCCAGCTAATGCAATTTATTGTGTTATTCATCCCATGACATTCAATTCAACTTATTTTTAAAAGGGCATCCAATATGGGTTGCTATACAAACGACAACAAGGACATTTGCAGCAGATCAGCGCAGATCAGAAAAGAGCAACTTGTGCAATTTTCCCTACAGGTTTTGTCTTACAGAATAGAATAGTGTTTATGCATCCGTAGCCTGGATATGTCCATTGGAATATTGGCACGATTACATTTGTTTGCCCAATAACTTTTCATGTGAAAATCCAATCATTATAATCAAAAAAGGAAAAACTCACTACTGAAAATCGCTCTGGATAAGAGCGTCTGCTAAATGACTCAAATGTCAAATGTAAATGTTATATTCTCAAGAGACACAATTTTTAGATTTTCTTCAATGTAATATAACGTAAGTGTTTGGGGTGGAAGAAAAACATGTTACCAAGAAAGAAATTAGAAAATTATTGTTATTTATCTTTTATTGTAAGTGCAAAATTGTCCTCTGTAGTTGTCATTAGGACATAAATAAGAAACAAAAAGTACCTTACAGTCAATGGGTACAGCAGATGAAAAACATTTACATTACTGTCAATGGGTATAGTAGATGAAAAACATTTACATTACTGTCAATGGGTATAGTAGATGAAAAACATTTACATTACTGTCAATGGGTACAGCAGATGAAAAACATTTACATTACTGTCAATGGGTACAGTAGATGAAAAACATTTACATTACTGTCAATGGGTACAGCAGATGAAAAACATTTACATTACTGTCAATGGGTATAGTAGATGAAAAACATTTATATTACTGTCAATGGGTACAGCAGATGAAAAACATTTACATTACTGTCAATGGGTACAGCAGATGAAAAACATTTACATTACTGTCAATGGGTACAGTAGATGAAAAACATTTACATTACTGTCAATGGGTACAGTAGATGAAAAACATTTACATTACTGTCAATGGGTACAGTAGATGAAAAACATTTACATTACTGTCAATGGGTACAGTAGATGAAAAACATTTACATTACTGTCAATGGGTACAGCAGATGAAAAACATTTACATTACTGTCAATGGGTACAGTAGATGAAAAACATTTACATTACTGTCAATGGGTACAGTAGATGAAAAACATTTACATTACTGTCAATGGGTACAGCAGATGAAAAACATTTACATTACTGTCAATGGGTATAGCAGATGAAAAACATTTACATTACTGTCAATGGGTACAGTAGATGAAAAACATTTACATTACTGTCAATGGGTACAGCAGATGAAAAACATTTACATTACTGTCAATGGGTACAGTAGATGAAAAACATTTACATTACTGTCAATGGGTATAGCAGATGAAAAACATTTACATTACTGTCAATGGGTACAGCAGATGAAAAACATTTACATTACTGTCAATGGGTACAGTAGATGAAAAACATTTACATTACTGTCAATGGGTACAGCAGATGAAAAACATTTACATTACTGTCAATGGGTACAGTAGATGAAAAACATTTACATTACTGTCAATGGGTACAGCAGATGAAAAACATTTACATTACTGTCAATGGGTACAGTAGATGAAAAACATTTACATTACTGTCAATGGGTACAGTAGATGAAAAACATTTACATTACTGTCAATGGGTACAGTAGATGAAAAACATTTACATTACTGTCAATGGGTACAGCAGATGAAAAACATTTACATTACTGTCAATGGGTACAGTAGATGAAAAACATTTACATTACTGTCAATGGGTACAGTAGATGAAAAACATTTACATTACTGTCAATGGGTACAGTAGATGAAAAACATTTACATTACTGTCAATGGGTACAGCAGATGAAAAACATTTACATTACTGTCAATGGGTACAGCAGATGAAAAACATTTACATTACTGTCAATGGGTACAGTAGATGAAAAACATTTACATTACTGTCAATGGGTACAGCAGATGAAAAACATTTACATTACTGTCAATGGGTACAGTAGATGAAAAACATTTACATTACTGTCAATGGGTACAGTAGATGAAAAACATTTACATTACTGTCAATGGGTACAGTAGATGAAAAACATTTACATTACTGTCAATGGGTACAGTAGATGAAAAACATTTACATTACTGTCAATGGGTACAGTAGATGAAAAACATTTACATTACTGTCAATGGGTACAGTAGATGAAAAACATGTACATTACTGTCAATGGGTACAGTAGATGAAAGCATAGCTGTGACATCTGGGTGTCCACTACATAGGACATTTCTTGATAATCTCTTATTTAGCTCTTATTTAATGTAAAAAAATATATTACACAGTCCTGACAACTCACTTAACCATTCCTTACTTACTATAATCAATTTGAATATCAGAAAAGGTAATACTTACACACTTCTTTTCACATTTCCATAAAATGTGCTACTTTTGTAGGCAGACATTTTTTTAAGAACCAGGAAGGTAAAGTTGTCAAGGTAACACACATGTGATATTGGAAAGCCCATAATGTCTTCTCAAAGGGACTACAGGAGTTAACGCAGTGGCTTGAATGGACTCAGAGATACTGACCAATAACTGATGTCCACTAGAGAGGACACAAATGAATTGCTGGGTCTCAGGAGGGTAATCTGTTTCATGCCATGTGGGGATCACCACGGTTCACACTTACCAGTCAAGAAGAAGTAGACATGTTTATGGAAACGTAGCCAATATTGCATCCGTACTAGGCTGTTGTATGAAAACCCATCAATAGGTAGGTGCCCAAAGTGTAACACTCGCGCCACTGTTTCCACGCAGACAGTGAATAAATTCGACACCAGCTGGAAATATGCTGCTCATCTACTGTAGTAGTATAGACTATGCCTAGGCTACAACGGTTAGGTGGTGAGAACTGACAAGTCAAGACCCCGAAGCAGTTTTATCTAGAAGGGATACAGCTCTTGTCAAACTTGACTTTTCGTAGCAGGTTTAGGAGAATTTATGCAGCAGGTTAGGATAATTAGGTTAAGGTTTGCTAAAATGCACAAAAAAATAGTTTTGACGTCAATTTGACAAAATCTGTATCCCATCTAGACATGACCCCTGAAGCCAGTTGCTTTCACTTCCCTGTTATGAAGATGACTATAGCGCCGTCAGGAGTGGTTACAACTGCGCAGGGCACTTGAGGTGTGCCATCCGGTTCATTGTAACATAAATCTCTTTTTGAATTTCCATTCTGGTGAGTCGCCGGCAGAAGGTGATGCTGCAGATTATTTCTATCATTGGCATTCCCATTCTCGTGTAAAGCAATGTCTACCGACGGAGAATCAAGATTTGTAGAGGATATCTTTTGGGTAGTCTACTTTGCAAGATAACACGGGCTGTGTGGCTGTCTGTTAAAAAGCATTGTCGCTTTGGCGTGCTGAAGCATCGTGGATCGTATTATTGTCAGTTATTTCACGTAGCGAGGCGATCACCAATCAAGACCTACACACAGCTACCGTGAACGAAAATCCACATTTATAGCGGATTTAAAGACAGTTTAGGGTGCGCGCCACCTGTTGCTGGGATGAAACCCTCGCCAGGCAATGGGGTGAGCCTCGAGACGCATCGTGAGAAATTGCTGTCCAACGGAGGCTGCGGGGTGTCAGACACCGTGACTGCTGTCCAACCTGAAACTGGTCCCGGATCCCCAATGACTGACAAACCGGGAGCGGGAGAAACTACAGATGCCAAAGGAATCCCTAGGCGGAGCAGTATTATCAAGGTAAAGGTTGGAGGGCATTAAATACTATTTCTCCCTGTCTCCTATCTGTTTCCTCTCCTTTCTCCCAGTCTCCTCTCCTTCTCCCAGTCTCCTCTCCTTCTCCCAGTCTCCTCTCCTTCTCCCAGTCTCTTCTACTTCTCCCAGTCTCCTCTCCTTCTCCCAGTCTCTTCTCCTTCTCCCAGTCTCCTCTCCTTCTCCCTGTCTCCTCTCCTTCTCCCTGTCTCCTCTCCTCCCTGTTGCCTCTTCTTCTCCCAGTCCCTCTCTTTAGACCACACTGATTGGCAAGACCTGAACAGGTGATCGCTTTCACCTATCCTGTCTTTCCAGATCAATGCAGATAAAGGGAAGGATACAAGGAGAGGAAGCACCTTTAGACTATTGAGATGCACCCCAGATCCTTGCGCTCCAGCTGCTGGCAATGAATGCAATACATGCTTGAAATAAATAGGCTATTATTTGGCAGTGTTTTTAATGCCTATCTCTAGGCCTATTACTAAGCTAGCTTTGCGTTGTCTTCATTTTCAAGACAGACAGAAAGACAGACTTATTCGTAGATCTTTGGACTGGGCTGGATGGAATGACCCATCTGACCCAGCTCCTCCCTCTTTATTCTTCTACTTTAGACAGACTTCATCCCTGTTTTAAACTTTGAAATAAATCCTTTATCTTCACATCCCGAAGGTAATCTGACAACTGGTGAGAAGGACTCAAGTATGTGATGAAATCATTGCTTGATCTGTGATCACAGCAAGACTTATGTTTCTTTATGGGACTTTAATGTTTAATTCATAAACTTTGGGCTTGTCCAAACAGTTCATCTTGTGTTGTAGGTTTTGCTGAATGTTTTATTAGGCCTTATATTGATCTCTTACGTTGCCAGTTTTGTATGATACTGCTCCCTACAGAGGAATGACTTGTCGTCAATGTTGGCTCTGTGCCGGTCTGATTCGCTCCCAGCGCTTGGCAGGGCAGGAGGTTGGCCAATTTCCTCACATTTGATGTTGCAATGTTGCTTTGAGTCACAAACAGTTAGAGATACTGATGACTCTCTCTCTCTCGCGCCATCTCTCTCTCTCGCGCCATCTCTCTCTCCCCCTCTCTCTCTCGTGTTTTGTTGCCGTCACCTCTCTCTCTCTCCTCTAACTTTCTCTCTCGTGTTTTGTTGTCGTCACCTCTCTCTCTCTCTCTCCCCCATAACTTTCTCTCTCGTGTTTTGTTGCCGTCACCTCTCTCACTCTCTCTCTTTCTCACCCTCTCTCTCTCTCTTTCTCGCCTTCTCTAACTTTCTCTAACTTTCTCTCTCAAGTTTTGTTGCCGTCACCTCTCTCACTCTCTCTCTTTCTCACCCGCTCTCTCTCTCTTTCTCACCCGCCCTCTCTAACTTTCTCTAACTTTCTCTCTCAAGTTTTGTTGCTGTCACTCTCTTTCAACTATAACTTCCTTCCTCACTCCTTTTTTCACTTTCTCTTTCTATTCGTTGAATTTATTTGTTTCTGCGTTGCCAGTAAAGGATTGTCAGAAACACAAATGTGTTTACCTTTCTGTCATGTTTCAGAAAAGTTGTGTGGCGCCTAAAATAACCAGCTCTGTCCCACGCTGTGCTGAAAGTGGCGTTAAATGACTTCTCTGCAAGGGCGTTGCTGCTCGACGTATGCGGCAGAGTGTGGAGCCACAGCGCTGCTATCTGCTGGTGCTGCGTTTGTTTGATGTGGTGGTGATAGCTACAGCACACGTCTAACTTGCAACACAAACTGTGTATCTTCAAAGGGCAGCAGAGAACGACACGGCATGGGACAACTGAACACAAAGATACATGCATACATACATGCATACATACATACGAAGTCGGAAGTTTACATACACCTTAGCCAAATACATTTAAACTCAGTTTCTCACAATTCCTGACATTTAATCCTCATAAAAAATTCCCCGTCTTAGGTCAGTTAGGATCACCACTTTATTTTAAGAATGTGAAATGTCAGAATAATAATAGAGAGGATTATTTATTTCAGGTTTTATTCATTTCATCACATATCCAGTGGGTCAGAAGTTTACATACACTCAATTCATATTTGGTAATTGTTTCATTTTGGTCTAACGTTTTGGGTAGTCTTCCACAAGCTTCCCACAATAAGTTGGGTGAATTTTGGCCCAGTCCTCCTGACAGAGCTGGTGTAACTGAGTCAGGTTTGTAGGCCTCCTTGCTCGCACATGCTTTTTCAGTTCTGCCCACACATTTTCTATAGGATTGAAGTCAGGGCTTTGTGATGGCCACTCCAATACCTTGACTTTGTTGTCCTTAAGCCAATTTGCCACAACTTTAGAAGTATACTTGGGGTCATTGTCCATTTGGAAGAACCTTTTGCGACCAAGCTTTAACTTCCTGATTGATGTCCCTGATTGATTCCTTTCGCATGATGCCACCAATTTTGTGAAGTGCACCAGTCTCTCCTGCAGCAAAGCACCCCCACAACATAATGCTGCCACCCCCGTGCTTCACGGTGGGATGGTGTTCTTCGGCTTGCAAGCATCCCCCTTTTTCCTCCAAACATAACGATGGCCATTATGGCCAAACAGTTCTATTTTTGTTTCATTAGACCAGAGGACATTTCTCCAAAAAGTACGATCTTTGTCCCCATGTACAGTTGCAAACCGTAGTCTGGCTTTTTTAATGGCGGTTTTGGAGCAGTGGCTTCTTCCTTGCTGAACGGCCTTTCAGGTTATGTCGATATAGGACACGTTTTACTGTGGATATAGATACCTTTGTACCTGTTTCTTCCAGCATCTTCACAAGGTCCTTTGCTGTTGTTCTGGGATTGATTTGCACTTTTTGCCACAAAGTACGTTCATCTCTGAGACAGAACCTGTCTCCTTCCTGAGCGGTATGACGGCTGCGTGGTCCCATGGTGTTTATACTTGCGTACTATTGTTTGTACAGATGAATGTGGTACCTTCAGGCGTTTGGAAATTGCTCCCAAGGATGAACCAGACTTGTGGAGGGCTACAAGATCTTGGCTGATTTCATTTGTTTTTTCCCATGATGTCAAGCAAAGAGGCACTGAGTTTGAAGGTAGGCCTTGAAATACATCCACAGGTACACCTCCAATTGACTCAAATGATGTCAATTAGCCTATCAGAAGCATCTAAAGCCATGACATCATTTTCTGGAATTTTCCAAGCTGTTTAAAGGCACAGTCAACTTAGTGTATGTAAACCACTGTAATTGTGATACAGTGAAATAATCTGTCTGTAAACAATTGTTGGACAAATGACTTGTGTCATGCACAAAGTAGATGTCCTAACTGACTTGCCAAAACTATAGTTTGTTAACAAGAAATTTGTGGAGTGGTTGAAAAACGAGTTTTAATGACTCCAACCTAAGTGTATGAAAACTTCCGACTTCAACTGTACATACATACATACATACAGGCGCTTTTATCCAAAGTCACTTTGGAAAAAATAAATAAAAAAATGAATAAAACTTACAGTAGTGCATGCATACATTTTTATATGGGTGTCTCCAGTGGGAATCAAACCCACATCCTGTCTTTGCAAGCGCCATGCTCTACCAACTAAAGTGAGCCACGTAGCCTACACATTTAAGTTTGCCACAATGGTACATCTCAAGAATTAAAATCAAATACCATTTTATTTGTCACGTGCAGAATACAACAGGTGTGGACTTTACTGTGAAATGCTTACTTACGAACCCTTTCCCAACAACACAGATTTAAAATGTTTTTATTTATTTAAAGGAAATAGTAACACAATACAATAATGAGACCATATACAAGGATTACCTGTACCGAGTCAATGTGCATGGGTACGAGGTGATATGAGTCATTGTGCATGGGTACGAGGTAATATGAGTCAATGTGCATGGGTACGAGGTAATATGAGTCAATGTGCATGGGTACGAGGTAATATCAGTCAATGTGCATGGGTACGAGGTAATATGAGTCAATGTGCATGGGTACGAGGTGATATGAGTCAATGTGCATGGGTACGAGGTAATATGAGTCAATGTGCATGGGTACGAGGTAATATGAGTCAATGTGCATGGGTACGAGGTAATATGAGTCAATGTGCATGGGTACGAGGTAATATATACATATACAGTGCCTTGCGAAAGTATTCGGCCCCCTTGAACTTTGCGACCTTTTGCCACATTTCAGGCTTTAAACATAAAGATATAAAACTGTATTTTTTTGTGAAGAATCAACAACAAGTGGGACACAATCATGAAGTGGAACGATATTTATTGGATATTTCAAACTTTTTTAACAAATCAAAAACTGAAAAATTGGGCGTGCCTGGTGTGTTCCTTGTTCTCCATGATGCTCTCTGCGCTTTTAACGGACCTCTGAGACTATCACAGTGCAGGTGCATTTATACGGAGACTTGATTACACACAGGTGGATTGTATTTATCATCATTAGTCATTTAGGTCAACATTGGATCATTCAGAGATCCTCACTGAACTTCTGGAGAGAGTTTGCTGCACTGAAAGTAAAGGGGCTGAATAATTTTGCACACCCAATTTTTCAGCTTTTGATTTGTTAAAAAAGTTTGAAATATCCAATAAATGTCGTTCCACTTCATGATTGTGTCCCACTTGTTGTTGATTCTTCACAAAAAATACAGTTTTATATCTTTATGTTTGAAGCCTGAAATGTGGCAAAAGGTCGCAAAGTTCAAGGGGGCCGAATACTTTCGCAAGGCACTGTAGGTAAGGGTGAAAATGACAACCAGGATAAATAATACACATAGTAGCAGCAGCGTGAGTGAGTGGGTGTGTGAGCATATGTAGTTTGTGTTGGAGTGTCTGTGTAGTATGTGTGACTGTGTGGGTAGAGCTACCAACTCTCACAGTCTCACGTCACAATTAGATGTTCATCCATGCTTCTCAAACATCACATTTCAAAGTGTCTGGTTACCTCTCTTTATCGTTCAAAGGTTAAGATTAAGCATTAGCTCTGAATAGTTAAGGTAAGGGTTCAGGTTTGAGACTGGCACAAAACAAAAATATCAAAAACAACTTTTTATCGTTGGATTCGAACATGCAGCATTTGGAACCAGAGGCAGACGTTTACGCCCCGCCGCCATCCCCGTCCACAAAGCCTCAAGGTAACAGCGCTCACTGTTGCCCCTAGCGGCCGGTTTCCACTTCATCGCCCGACATCCTCAGACATGGATGGATGTCGAATACTGACTTGTGTCATGGGTGACCTGCCTGAGTAGAGTCCAGTGATTGTGTGGGTAGAGCCGGATGCTAGAGAGTCAGTGCAAATACAAAGGGGGTCAATGTAAATAGTTCAGGTAGCCATTTGTATTAACTGTTCAGCAGTCTTATGGCTTGGGGGGTAGAAGCTGTTCAGGAGCCTTTTGGTCCCAGACTTGGTGCTCTGTTCAGGAGCCTTTTGATCCCAGACTTTGTGCTCTGTTCAGGAGCCCTTTGGTCCCAGACTTGGTGCTCTGTTCAGGGTCCTGTTGGTTTCAGACTTGGTGCTTCAGACTTGGGGGGCTGGAGTCTTCAACAATTTTCCGTACCTTCCTCTGACAGCCTGGTATAGAGGTCCTGGATGGCAGGGAGCTCAGCCCCAGTGATGTACTAGGTCATACACACTACACTATGTTGTGCTTTACGCTCAGATGTCAAGCAGTTGCCATACCAAGTGGGAATGTAGCCAGTCAATACCAAGTGGGGATGTAGCCAGTCAAGATGCTCTCAATGGTGCAGCTGTAGAATTTGAGGATCTGAGGACCAATGCCAAACCTTTTCAACCTCCTGAGGGGGAACAGGTGTTTTCGTGCCATCCTCATGACTGTGTTGGTGTGTTTGGATCATTATCCTCGGGATGAGATCAATCCCTATGTGGTACAGTATGTAGGAAAACTGGAGATATGACATTATTGACCTTTTGAACATAATTCTGAGCATTTAGCTGTGTGTGTGTGTTTGGATAGGGGCATGTAGGGGAGAGTTTAACTGTCTGTCTCATATGTCTGGAGATCACCTCTCCTATTTACTGTCTTTCCTCCCTATTGCTCTTCTTCTCTTCCTCTTCCCTCCTATCCTCCTTTTACCCCCTCTTCCTCTCTCCATCCTTGGCCTGGGCTGGATCCCACATGGTGCCTTATTCCCTACATGGTTAACTTCTTTGGGACAGAGGCCTGTTTAATCCTCTCTTCTTGTCTGGTGTACGTGCAGGCTGAGTAGATATGTAAGGGTGCTCTGGGTAGTGCCTTGTCTCTGAGTGGTAACCTGTCTCTGAGTGGTAACCTGTCTCTGAGTGGTAACCTGCCTCTGAGTGGTAACCTGTCTCTGAGTGGTAACCTGTCTCTGAGTGGTAACCTGTCTCTGAGTGGTAACCTGTCTCTGAGTGGTAACCTGTCTCTGAGTGGTAACCTGTCTCTGAGTGGTAACCTGTCTCTGAGTGTGAGTGGTAACCTGTCTCTGAGTGGTAACCTGCCTCTGAGTGGTAACCTGTCTCTGAGTGGTAACCTGTCTCTGAGGGGTAACCTGTATCTGTCTAGTATCCTGTCTCTGAGGGGTAACCTGTCTCTGAGGGGTAACCTGTCTCTGAGGGGTACCCTGTATCTGTCTAGTATCCTGTCTCTGAGTGGTAACCTGTCTCTGAGTGGTACCCTGTATCGGTCTAGTATCCTGTCTCTGAGTGGTAACCTGTCTCTGAGGGGTACCCTGTATCTGTCTAGTATCCTGTCTCTGAGTAGTAACCTGTCTCTGAGGGGTAACCTGTCTCTGAGTGGTACCCTGTATCTGTCTAGTATCCTGTCTCTGAGTGGTAACCTGTCTCTGAGGGGTACCCTGTATCTGTCTAGTATCCTGTCTCTGAGTGGTAACCTGTCTCTGAGGGGTAACCTGTCTCTGAGGGGTACCCTGTATCTGTCTAGTATCCTGTCTCTGAGTGGTAACCTGTCTCTGAGGGGTAACCTGTCTCTGAGGGGTACCCTGTATCTGTCTAGTATCCTGTATCTGAGGGGTACCCTGTATCTGAGGGGTACCCTGTATCTGTCTAGTATACTGTCTCTGAGTGGTAACCTGTCTCTGAGGGGTACCCTGTATCTGTCTAGTATCCTGTCTCTGAGTGGTAACCTGTCTCTGAGGGGTACTCTGTATCTGTCTAGTATCCTGTCTCTGAGTGGTAACCTGTCTCTGAGGGGTAACCTGTCTCTGAGGGGTACCCTGTATCTGAGTGGTACCCTGTATCTGTCTAGTATCCTGTATCTGAGGGGTACCCTGTATCTGAGGGGTACCCTGTATCTGTCTAGTATCCTGTATCTGAAGGGTACCCTGTATCTGAGGGGTACCCTGTATCTGTCTAGTATCCTGTCTCTGAGGGGTACCCTGTATCTGAGGGGTACCCTGTATCTGTCTAGTATCCTGTCTCTGAGGGGTAACCTGTCTCTGAGGAGTACCCTGTATCTGTCTAGTATCCTGTCTCTGAGGGGTAACCTGTCTCTGAGGAGTACCCTGTATCTGTCTAGTATCCTGTCTCTGCGTATGGAGGGGCAGCGGGGGTGGTTAGGTGTAGTGAGTTTGTTTGGAACTTGAGTGGTATATTTTCAACTGTTTGGATGACAAATCTGGTCTGTGTTTGTAGTATTGTATGAGTATTAATGATTGCCCAGTGTGTGTGTGTGTGTGTGTGTTCTGACTGTGAGAACAGTGTTAGCCTGGGGGGTTGGCAGACAGCTGGGGAAGGATATGGTTTGAATTGTAGCTCTTCCAACCTGCTACTTTGGTTAACATTGATTGACGTCTTTGGCCCACTTTAGCATGCTCTGGCCTACTTTAGATCACTTCCCATTGCTTCAGGCTGTTTTAGAACCAGTAACCACAGCAAACCAACAACTTTAAATATTTTTCCTTCAGTGGTTGTGATGGAACAAATGATGTTTTCTGAATCACACAGCTAATTCTGTTTTCCTCACATACATGCAGTGCCTTCAGAAAGTATTCACCCCCCCTTTCCCACAAGTTGTTGTGTTAGTCTGAATTTAAAATGGATTCAATTGAAATGTGTCACTGACCTAAATAAGTTCAGGAGTAAAAATGTGCTTAACAAGTCACATAAGTTGCATGGACTCATTCTGTGTGCAATAATAGTGTTTAACATGATTTTGAATGAATACCTCATCTCTGTACCCCGCACATACGAGTATCTGTGAGGCCCCTCAGTTGAGCAGTGAATTCAACCACAAAGACCAGGGAGGTTTTTCCAATGCCTTGCAAAGAAGAGTACCTATTGGTAGATGGGTAAAATAAACAGACATTGAATATCCCTTTGAGCATGGTGAAGTTAATTACACTTTGGATGGTGAATCAGTACATCCATCTAAAGGCAAAAGAAACGTACACCTGTTTAGGCGAGCAGCTGGCCAGCGGAGTAGAACACTAACAATTTAAGGAGAGCCGCACACTCTAGGAGCTCAGATGCAATAATTTAATAATCAACGTTTCAACAGACAAGCTGTCTTCATAAGGGTACAATGACAAACACTGCTGGTCACTAGTTTATATAGTGTCAAAGGACACACACAGGTGTCTGTAATCACGGCCAGGTGTGGCTTGATATCATTGCTTAATCTTCAGATATCAAAATAACATGCAAAAAACATGGATAGCATACGATCATAGATACAATGTGGCTACATAAGCCTACAAACATGTACAATAGCAAAATCACAATAATCACAAGACTGGCTTCAGATCAAAGTCTTCATTGAGACCGAAGGGAGAAAGGGTCTTTAAATTAAAGATCCAGGCAGCCTCTCGTTTTAACAATAAATTGTTGAGGTCACCCCCTCTCCTAGGGAGGGTGACATGTTTAATGCCAATATAACATAGGGATGAAATCGGGGTGGTTTGCTTCCAAAAAGTGGGCCGCAACTGGGTAAGTCGAGTTTTTACACCTAATGGTGCTACGATGCTCCGAGATTCGTACTTTTTTTTGCGCTTTGCTTTACCCACATACATTTTACTACAAGGACAAGTTCTAAGATTAATAACTGCCTTAGTGGAGCCCATGATAACACCTTTAATTGGGATCGGTTGCCCTGTTTTGTGGTTTTTGAAGGAGCTACATTTATATGTGCCATTGCATTGAGCACAGCCATTACACTTGTAGTTACACTTGTCATTATACCCTGATGAAGACAGCTTGTCTGTTGAAGCGTTGGTTATTCAATTATTGCATCTAAGCTCCTAGAGTGTGCTGCTCTCCTTAAATTTTTCAAGTATCAATACACCCAGTCACTACAAAGATACAGGCGTCTTTCCTAACTCAGTTGCCGGAGAGGAAGGAACTGCTCAAAGGATTTCACCATGAGGCCAATGACTTTAAAATAGTTAGAGTTTAATGGCTATGATAGGAGAAAACTGAGGATGGATCAACAACATTGTAGTTACTCCACAATACAAGCCTAAATGATTGAGTGAAAAGAAGGAAGCCTGTACAGAATAAACAATTTCCCGAAACATGCATCCTGTTTTCAATAAGGCACTAAAGTAAAACTGCAACAAATTTGGCAAAGAAATGAATTTGCGTTATGTTTGGGGCAAATCCAACACAACACATCACTGAGTACCATCCTTAATATTTTCAAGCATGGTGCTGGCTGCATCATATTACGGGTATGCTTGTCATTGGCAAGGACTAGAATTTGTTTTAAGATAAAAAGAAACGGAATAGAGCTAATCACAGGCAAAATCCTAGAGTTAAACCTTGTTCAGTCTGCTTTCCAAAAGACACTGGGAGACAAATTCACCTTTCAGCAGTACAATAACCTACAACTCAAGGCTAAATATACACTAGAGTTGCTTACCAAGATGACATTGTGTGTTCCTGAGTGGCCTAGTTACAGTTTTGACTTAAATTGTCTTGAAAATGCATGGCAAGACTTGAGAATGGCTGTCTAGCAATGATCAACAACCAACTTGACAGAGCTTGAAGAACTTGAAAAATGCTAATATTTTACAATCCAGGTGTACAAAGCTCTTAGAGACACAGCTGTAATCGCTGCCAATGGTGATTCTAACATGTATTGACTCAGGGGTTCTTCCCACAAATTTTCCATAGGATTGAGGTCAGGGCTTTGTGGTCAGGGCTTTGTGGTGGCCACTCCAATACCTTGACTTTGTTGTCCTTAAGCCATTTTGCCACAACTTTGGAAGTATGCTTGGAGTCATTGTCCATTTGGAAGACCCATTTGCGACCAAGCTTTAACTGATGTTTTAAGATGTTGCTTCAATATATGCACAATTTTCCTTTCTAATGATGCGATCTATTTTGTGAAGTGCATCAGTCCCTCCTGCAGCAAAGCACCCCCACAACATGATGCTGCCACCCCCGTGCTTCACGGTTGGGATGTGTTCTTCGGCTTGCAAGCCTCCCCATTTTTCCTCCAAACATAACGATGGTTATTATGACCAAACAGTTCTATTTTTGTTTCATTAGACCAGAGGACATTTCTCCAAAAATTAGGATATTTGTCCCCATGTGCAGTTGCAAACCATAGTCTGGCTTTTTTATGGCGGTTTTGGAGCAGTGGCTTCTTCCTTGCTGAGCAGCCTTTCAGGTTATGTTGTTATAGGACTAGTTTTACTGTGGATATAGATACTTTCGTACCAGTTTCCACCAGCATCTTCACAAGGTCCTTTGCTGTTGTTCTGGCATTGATTTGCACTTTTCTCACCAAAGTGCGTTCATCTCTAGGAGACATAATGCGTCTCCTTCCTGAGCGGTATGACGGCTGCGTGGTCTCATGATGTTGAAACTTGCGTACTATTGTTTGTACAGATGAACGTGGTACCTGAACCAGACTTGTGGAGGTCCACAATTTTTTTCTGAGGTCTTGGCTGATTTCTTTTAATTTTCCCATGACGTCAAGCAAAGAGGCACTGAGTTTGAAGGTAGGCCTTGAAATACATCCACAGGTACACCTCCAATTATGTCAATTAGCCTCTCAGAAGCTTTTAAAGCCATTACATCATTTTCTGGAATTTTCCAAGCTGATTAAATGCACAGTCAACTTAGTGTATGTAAACTTCTGACCCACTGGAATTGTGATACAGTGAATTATAATTGAAATAATCTGTCTGTAAACAATTGTTGGAAAAATGACTTGTGTCATGCACAAAGTAGATGTCCTAACCGACTTGCCAAAATGAATGTTTGTTAACAAGAAATTTGTGGAGTGGTTGAAAAACGAGTTAATGACTCCAACCCAAGTGTACTGTATGTAAACTTCCGTCTTCAACTGTGTGTGTGTGTGTGTGTGTGTGTGTGTGTGTGTGTGTGTGTGTGTGTGTGTGTGTGTGTGTGTGTGTGTGTGTGTGTGTGTGTGTGATAACAATCACCAGATTCATCACCGCCTAACTCTTTAAGGCTTCACTGAGGCGTCCTACATTTTAAACAAATACCCTGCTCATGCCCAAACATCCAAACAAATATTTACAATGTGCTTGATAACTCAAACTCCACCTCCCTCCAGCCTCTGGTGGTTCAGTAGGTTTGGGGTTGAACTGAGGGCCTACAGGACAGCTGAGGGCTGCTGTCACGTTTTAAGCAGAAACTGTGGTTAACTCTTTGTCTGAATTACCTTCATCATGTCCGCTCTTTTACCTGAGAATCATCCTAAAACATGCATCTCATCTGGAACATCAAAGATTTGTACAGAAGGAGAGACACTTCTGGTAAGCTCTTAGTTGGTGGTTTTGACTTGAGGAGAGATACTTCTGGTAAGCTCTTAGTTGATGGTTTTGACTTGAGGAGAGATACTTCTGGTAAGCTCTTAGTTGGTTGATTTTGACTTGAGGAGAGATAATTCTGGTAAGCTCTTAGTTGGTGGTTTTGACTTGACTGAGTCCATCTGCTGTTTATGGATTGGTGTGGGTGTTGCGAAGTAAATGGTGTGTTGAATCATGTTGTTGCTGAGGGAATGACACAACCACTTCACACTTCCTGTTTCTCCTCCCCGTTGTAACAGTGACTTCCTTTCCCATACTGTATCATGTACGTACGTACGCACGCATGCGCACACAAAATGCATGAATGTCATACACACACACACACACACACACACACACACACACACACACAGTTGAGGAAGTGGGACAAAATGATCATAGTTAGGCCTACACTTTTTGAATTCTAAGACTCCCTGTCCAGAACATTTATTAGATTTTTTTTGTGTTATGGGTTTGGTTGTGTGTGTGTTTTGTTTTTAGCACAGAGATCTCAGATAGCCATGTGTTTATGCCTGCTGGTACCTACTGTGTGTCTCTTGATCGTCTCTTAATTAGTAGTCTGCCCACTAATGACCTACACTACATCCTAATTATTTTTTAAATACTTAAAAAAAATGTTATAAACAATATAGAAAGACAACTTAACATCCCACAAACACAGCTCCACTAAACTAGACATGATGTTGGCTGGGACTGCCCAACCTTCAGCATACAGAGAAAAACAGATGGATAAAAACAAAAACAACAACTCAGACATACATTCATTTCAACAAACATTAATGACATCATAATTGCTCAGACCCACATGCTCCCACTGTATTCATACCCATCCGTCTCACAATAACATCCCTTTTCATTTCACATTTTTGGGATATCTTCAGCGCTTGTAACACACTTTATGCCATAATGGCTTCAAATTGCACTGTTTTGTTTCTCTCTGTAGCCCACATTTTGTCAATATTTAAATAATGAATTTGATTAATCCTCTGTTTTAACGACGGAGGATCATTTGATTTCCAGTTAAGTAAAGTTTTTTCAAAATAACTGATGAGAAAAGTATGGTCCAACCCATTGGGTATCTCACCGCACCCTCATATGTTGTGTCGTCAAATATGCCGATAGATGGATTAAAAGTAAACTTACACTGTAAAACGTCTGACAGCCAACTTTCTAACTCCGCCCATAACTTTTGACCTTTATGCCACTCCCAGAAAGCATTCATTATTGAGTCATTTGTAGTTTTACACTTAAGACGTGACTCTGCCGTTGTGCTGTCGATTGTGTACATTTTGTTTCTTGAATAATCCACTCTGTACATTGGTTTATACTGGATTAAGCATACATTTTCTTTCACTGTAATTTATTTTGTTATGTTCCAACACTCCCTCCATCTTGTGCCGTTATATCAATTATTTTTAGGTCTTGGTTCCAATAGTTTAGTTTATATTTTTTTCTAAGAGATTGTCAGTTGGATATGCTCTCTGCAAGGTTTTATATATCTTAACTATCATATGAATTTCATTTTCTGACTAAAATAGAATTACTTCAACATTGCTTTGATGTCCAAAATGTTTAAAATAAAAATGTTGTGATCTACAACTATTAAGTTGCATGTATTTAAAAATGTCACATTGGTCAGTCCAAAATGGCCTTTTAATTCTGTCATGGAAATAATTGTATTTCCTGTTACCAAGTCATTTATTTTATACCTTTTAGTTTCCCATGTGGGTGAATTTATTTGTGAATTCTGAAAAGCTATCCAAGGATTGCTCAATAGGGGTGTGTTTTTAGGAGTGATATTGGTTCTTGTAGAATCAGTTAAATCTTCCATGTTGTTCTAGTGTTCTAACTGGGAAATTGTTCATGTTCTTAGCTCCATCCTTTGAAAACAAACACGTAAAAAATTATCTGTGATTGAGTATGCGCATCTTCAATATGTACCCATTGTTCCAGTTTAGTGCATTTAACTCTACATCTCAAGTCTCGTTGGGTGGCTAATTGATACAGTTCCACATCTGGAAGGTTAAAACCACCCTCAGACTCAGGAAGATGTAAAACCTTCCTATTTTATTCTATGAGTTTTATTTGCCCATATGAAGTCTGTTATGACCGAGGATACTTTTGGGAGCCATGCCATTTTGAAGAGGTTTATTCTACCTGTAAAATTGATGGGAGGATTGTTCCATTTCATTCAATCTGCTAATGGGATAAAGTTATCTTTCCTGCTACAAGGCACCTATCTATACAACGTGCACACACCCTCACACATTTTCACACACAGCTTTATCTTCTGGAATTAGGTCAGTGGTTAGAGAATGGTTGATTAAAGGGTCTGTGATTTAGGAATGTGGTCTGTCTGTGTGCCAAAGCTTTCAGTATTAATGCATTCCAGGAAAGGCTTGGATTTATTTAGCACACACAGTATTCTCTGTTCCGACCTTCATCCCCCCACGTCTATATCTCTCCTCGCTCTCTTTCGGCATACCTCTATCTATCATAGATTTCCATTGATACTGCTTTTCATTTTTAGCTATATCCCCTGTTTATTCCTCATACTTCCCCTCAGAACCTCAGGCCCTGAGAACCTCTCCCTGCTTATCTGCCATTTCCTTCTCTTGTTCTCCATCTTTCTCTCCCTGCATCTGTTCACTCACCCATATAATGCAGTAAAATGGATCTCTCCTGTCTGCTCAGGCCACACTTGAGCGTCTAAAACTAGATAGAATATGTAGAAATTATGATGGACCTACATGTATATATTCTGGGAAGGCTTTCCAATAGATGTTGGAACATTGCTGCAGGGACTTCCATTCAGCCACGAGCATTAGTGAGGTCGGGCACTGATGTTGGGTGATTAGGCCTGGATTGCAGTCGGTGTTCCAATTCATCCCAAGTTCTTCCACAACGATCTCGACAAACCATTTCTGTATGGACTTACTTACTTACTTACTGACTTTATTGTCCCCGTGGGTAAATTTTGTTGCAGTGTCATGTACACATTTAAAGTGCCGTTTAAATACAAAACAAGATTGACAACACAATTTTCATAACAGTTACGCACCAATAAAAATAATAATAATAAGATATATATATATATTTTTTTTTTAAAGAAAAGACTAGCCTTTTCTTATCACACCTGGCACAAATGATTGTCTCGTTCTGTTTTTCCTGCTGAGGGGTGCCCTATACCTGCGCCCAGGGGGGAGTAATTCAAAGTCCAGGTACAGGGGGTGGCTTGGGTCTAAAATGACCTCGCTTTGTGCACGGGGGAATTGTTATGCTGAAACAGGAAAGGGCCTTCCCCAAACTGTTTCCACAAAGTTGGAAGCACAGAATCTCCTAGAATGCTAGTGTATGCTGTAGTGTTAAAATTTCCACTCACTGGAACTAAGGGGCCTAGCCCAAACCATGAAAAACAGCCACAGACCATTATTCCTCCTCCACCAACCTTTACCTACCTCAATGCATAGTGCCAACTGTAGTGTTCTCCTGCCATCTGCTAAGCCCAGATTTGTCTGTTGGACTGCCAGATGGTGAAGCGTGATTCATCACTCCAGAGAACGTATTTTCACTGCTCTAGAGTCCAATGGAGGCAAGCTGTACACCTCTCCAGCCGATGCATAGCATGGTGATCTTAGGCTTGTTTGCGGCTGCTCGGCCATGGAAACCCATTTCCATGGCCAAGTAGCCGTTCTTGTGCTCACATTGTTTCCAGGGAAAGTTTGAAACTCGTAGTGAGTGTTGCCACCAAGGTCAGAGGACTTTTAAGAGCTTCAGCACTCAGCGGTCCTGTTCTGTGTGCTTGTGTGGCCTACCACTTCGCGGCTGAGCCGTTGTTGCTCCTAGACGTTTACACTTTACAATAACAGCACTTACAGTTGACAGGGACAGCTCTAGAAGGGCAGAAATTTGATGAACAGACTTGTTGGAAAGGTGGCATCCTATGAAAGTGCCACGTTGAAAGTCCCTGAGCTCATAAGTAAGGCCATTCTACTGTCAATGTTTGTCTATGGAGATTTCTTGGCTGCGTGCTTGATTTTATACACCTGTCAGCAACGGGTGTGGCTGAAACATACTTTTGCATATATAGTGTAGATACATACATACATTTGTGATAAAAAAAAAACAAACATTCGCAATGCTTCCCAACAGCTTCATTTCAGAGAACACAACTCTGTGGTTTCAATGCATCTACAATCTTGTTTGTCCCCAATGGGCCCTGGTCAAAAGTAGTGCACTACGTAGGGAAATAGGGTGCATTTGGATGCCGCTTTGTCTCATGTCTAGGAGCTTGGCTCTTCAGTTCAGTTCTTCCTGTGATGCCCCAGACCACCACAGGAAGTTGCTTTGTGACTGACCACTGCTTCCTGTTTTGAAGGCTTCAGAGTGGCGATGGGAGGTTTTCACCATATGTCTCGGATTTATGAGAAACACTGGCGACAAGGAGAGAACTGTTGAGGACAAAGATTTTGTTTCTTTCTTTCTCGCTCTTTCTCCCAACGATGCATAAACACACACACACACACACACACACACACACACACACACAAGGTAGCGTGGCTAATTCTATCATTCAAGTAGAGGTTACAGATCGTTAAAGGTTACATGACTCTTTAGCAAACATTTTAGAAGACAGTGTACACTGTGTGTGTGTTTGTTTGTTTGTTTTTCTCACCATGCTTGTCTTTATAAGCCTGCGTACAGGTCACTTGTGTACAACTGAATGAATGTGTTTGTGTGCCCAGGTACTCTCTTTTCAAGGTCATTTGTTCAGGGTCTATATTGATGTCCGAGGTGTGTGTGTGTATTGATACGTGCACTGAGGTTGTGTGTAGACATATGACAAATGAAGTCATGTCACATGGCATTTGCTCCTCCAGATCAACACAAACCTCTGTCTGTGAGACGATATCCTCATAGAACTACATATCATTCTCTAGAGACTTGTTACTGGTCTTGTCCCAATACCCACACTTGCCTCCTAAATACACTGCTCAAAAAAATAAAGGGAACATTAAAATAACACATCCTAGATCTGAATGAATGAAATATTCTTATTAAATACTTTTTTCTTTACATAGTTGAATGTGCTGACAACAAAATCACACAAAAATTATCAATGGAAATCAAATTTATCAACCCATGGAGGTCTGGATTTGGAGTCACACTCAAAATTAAAGTGGAAAACCACACTACAGGCTGATCCAACTTTGATGTAATGTCCTTAAAACAAGTCAAAATGAGGCTCAGTAGTGTGTGTGGCCTCCACGTGCCTGTATGACCTCCCTACAACGCCTGGGCATGCTCCTGATGAGGTGGCGGATGGTCTCCTGAGGGATCTCCTCCCAGACCTGGACTAAAGCATCCGCCAACTCCTGGACAGTCTGTGGTGCAATGTGGCGTTGGTGGATGGAGCGAGACATGATGTCCCAGATGTGCTCAATTGGATTCAGGTCTGGGGAACGGGCGGGCCAGTCCATAGCATCAATGCCTTCCTCTTGCAGGAACTGCTGACACACTCCAGCCACATGAGGTCTAGCATTGTCTTGCATTAGGAGGAACCCAGGGCCAACCACACCAGCACATGGTCTCACAAGGGGTCTGAGGATCTCATCTTGGTACCTAATGGCAGTCAGGCTACCTCTGGCGAGCACATGGAGGGATGTGTGGCCTCCCAAAGAAATGCCACCCCACACCATGACTGACCCACCGCCAAACCGGTCATGCTGGAGGATGTTGCAGGCAGCAGAACGTTATCGACACGGCGTCTCCAGACTGTCACATGTGCTCAGTGTGAACCTGCTTTCATCTGTGAAGAGCACAGGGCGCCAGTGGCGAATTTGCCAATTTTGGTGTTCTCTGGCAAATGCCAAACGTCCTGCACGGTGTTGGGCTGTAAGCACAACCCCCACCTGTGGACGTTGGGCCCTCATACCACCCTCATGGAGTCTGTTTCTGACAGTTTGAGCAGACACATGCACATTTGTGGCCTGCTGGAGGTCATTTGCAGGGCTCTGGCAGTGCTCCTCCTGCTCCTCCTTGCACAAATGCGGAGGTAGCGGTCCTGCTGCTGGGTTGTTGCCCTCCTACGGCCTCCTCCACGTCTCCTGATGTACTGGCCTGTCTCCTGGTAGCGCCTCTATGCTGTGGACACTACGCTGACAGACACAGGAAACCTTCTTGCCACAGCTCGCATTGATGTCCCATCCTGGATGAGCTGCACTACCTGAGCCACTTGTGTGGGTTGTAGACTCTGTCTCATGCTACCACTAGAGTGAAAGCACCGCCAGCATTCAAAAGTGACCAAAACATCAGCCAGGAAGCATAGGAACTGAGAAGTGGTCTGTGGTTATCACCTGCAGAACCACTCCTTTATTGGGTGTCTTGCTAATTGCCTATAATTTCAACCTGTTGTCTATTCCATTTGCACGACAGCATGTGAAATTTATTGTCAATCAGTGATGCTTCCTAAGTGGACAGTTTGATTTCACAGAAGTGTGATTTGACTTGGAGTTACATTGTGTTGTTTAAGTGTTTCCTTCATATTTTTGAGCAGTGTAGTATGCAAAAACAAGAGTTCGACCGATTATGATTTTTTTAACGGCGATACCCATTTTTGGAGGACCAAAAAAAGCAGATACCGATTAATCAGCCGGTTTAAAAAAAAATATATATATTATATTTGTAATAATGACAATTACAACAATACTGAATGAACACTTTTTAAAAACTTAATATAATACATCAAATCTATTTTGTCTCAAATAATGAAACATGCTGTCACGTTCTGACCTTAGTTCTGTTATTATATCTTTGTTTTAGTATGGTCGGGGCTTGAGTTGGGTGGGCAGTCTGTTTGTTTTTCTATGTTGGTTTTTGAGTATGGTTCTCAATCAGAGGCAGCTGTCAATTGTTGTCCCTGATTGAGAATCATACTTAGGGAGCCTGGCTTTCACTTTTGGGTTGTGGGTGTTTGTTTTCCGTGTTAGTGTTTGGTTTACACTGTACTGTTATGGTTTTGTATATTCACGTCATCGTTTATTGTTTTGTTAGAGTGTTCTATTGTCTTTATTAAAAACATTATGGACACTTACCACGCTGCGCATTGGTCCTCCAATCCTTCTCGCTACTCCTCATCAGAAGAGGAGGACGAGAACCCTTACACATGCTCATGTTGGTTTAAATAATGCAAAAAACACAGTGTTGGAGAAGAAAGTAAAAGTGCAATGTGTGCCATGTAAAAAAGCTAACGTTTAAGTTCCTTGCTCAGAACATATTAAAGCTGGTGGTTCAATATTCCCAGTTCTTCAATATTCCCAGTTAAGAAGTTTTAGGTTGTAGTTATTTTAGGAATTATGACGCATCGACTATTTCTCTCTATACCATTTGTATTTCATATACCTTTGACTATTAGATGTTCTAATAGGCACTTTAGTATTGCCAGCCTACTCTCAGGAGTTGATAGGCTTGACGACATAAACAGCGCTGGGAAGCAAGCATGGCTAACACGGAACCCAAACCGCTGCGCTCGTGCGCCATCGTGCATAAATGTATTTTGTCCCCCCACATCAAACGCGATCACGACACGCAGGTTAAAATATCAAAACAAACTCTAAACTAATAACATTAATTTGGGGCTTGCACTTGCTAGCTAATTTGTCCTATTTAGCTAGCTTGCTGTTGCTAGCTAATTTGACCTGGGATATAATCATTAGGTTGTTATTTTACCTGAAATGCACAAGGTCCTCTCCTCCGATAATTATTCCACACATTAAACGGTCCACCGAATTGTTTTTAGTCATCTCTCCTCCTTATATGGTGAATGGCATTTAAACTTTCGTAGTTTTACCATGACAACCGGCAACACTTTTCGTCTTTCAATCACCCACGTGGGTATAACCAATGAGGAGATGGCATGTGGGTACCTGCTTCTATAAAACAATGAGGAGATGGGAAAGACTGGACTTGCAGCGTGATCTGTGTCAGAAATTGAAAGGACTTCTATTTTATCTCTTGGCAACGCAGACGCCTGTTGACGCTCGCGAGCTGTGTGGGTGCAATAATTGAATAACATAGATTTCTAAATGTATTTTGCAACGCTCGCCCATGCGACGTGCATTCGCGGCAGTCAGGGTATTACGAGCCTGCTGTCGCCTTCTACCGCTCAGTCAGGCTGCTCTATCAAACCATAGAATTAATTATAATAAACACAGAAATACAAGCCGTTGTCTAAATATTCTTGTTACATTGCGCAACCTTCAATGTTATGTCATAATTATGTAAAATTCTGGCAAATTAGTTCGCAGCGAGCCAGGTGGCCCAAACTGTTGCATATACTCTGACTCTGCTTGCAATGAACGCAAGAGAAGGGACACATCTTCCCTAGTTAAAATTGCCTGCTAACATGAATTTATTTTAACTAGATATGCAAGTTTAAAAAAAATATACTTGTGTGTATTGATTTTAAGAAAGGCGTTGATGTTTATGGTTAGGTACAGTCGTGGAATGATTGTGCTTTGTTTGAGAATGCGCAAGTTAAATCATCACCCATTTTGCATAGTAGGCTGTGATTCGATGATAAATTACCAGGCACCACATTGATTATATGCAACACAGGACAAGCTAGTAAACCTAGTAATATCATCAACCACGTGTAGTTTAACTAGTGATTATGTGAAGATTGATAGTTTTTTATAAGGTAAGTTTAATGCTAGCTAGCAACTTACCTTAGCTCCTTGCTGCACTCGCGTAACAGGTGGTCAGCCTGCCACGCAGTCTCCTCATGGATTGCAAAGTAATCGGCCATAATCGGAATCCAAAAATGCAGATTACCGATTGTTATGAAAACTTGAAATCGGCCCTAATTAATCGGCCATTCCGCTGCACCTCTAGCAAAAACATGTAGGTTTATATTGTGTGCAATTTCAATAATCTAGTGTGCTTTAAATGCCAGGATGTCATACTCAGTTTGGCTTTTCATCTAGTAGAATTCACTGCACACTTTTGAGGAAGAGAATCTTCTTTTCACACAGGCATGTTCGACAACAGCTGATAACCCGAATAGGGGACGTGTTCCACAACATCAACAAACTGCTGGGAACAATCTGGATTGCACATATGATGACACATTCTCAGTATGGATGAGTAGTATGTTGATATTTGGACCTTACTGCATATGATCGTACTAAACAGTATGTTCTAAATAGTACGCGGTACAATTAGTACAAAGTTTGGAGTTTAAATAAGTAGTAGGCAAGCCAGATTTAGGACACGGCCATTGTCTGGCTGTGTGTGAAATGGCACCACATAGGGCCCTGGTCAAAGGTGGTGTACTATACTGTATAGGGAATAGAGTGCCATCTGGGACACCTCTGATTGGGGAAGTACAGTGCCTTGCGAAAGTATTCGGCCCCCTTGAACTTTGTGAAGAATCAACAACAAGTGGGACACAATCATGAAGTGGAACAACATTTATTGGATATTTCAAACTTTTTTAACAAATCAAAAACTGAAAAATTGGGCGTGCAAAATTATTCAGCCCCCTTAAGTTAATACTTTGTAGCGCCACCTTTTGCTGCGATTACAGCTGTAAGTCGCTTTGGGTATGTCTCTATCAGTTTTGCACATTGAGAGACTGACATTTTTTCCCATTCCTCCTTGCAAAACAGCTCGAGCTCAGTGAGGTTGGATGGAGAGCATTTGTGAACAGCAATTTTCAGTTCTTTCCACAGATTCTCGATTGGATTCAGGTCTGGACTTTGACTTGGCCATTCTAACACCTGGATATGTTTATTTTTGAACCATTCCATTGTAGATTTTGCTTTATGTTTTGGATCATTGTCTTGTTGGAAGACAAATCTCCGTCCCAGTCTCAGGTCTTTTGCAGACTCCATCAGGTTTTCTTCCAGAATGGTCCTGTATTTGGCTCCATCCATCTTCCCATCAATTCTAACCATCTTCCCTGTCCCTGCTGAAGAAAAGCAGGCCCAAACCATGATGCTGCCACCACCATGTTTGACAGTGGGGATGGTGTGTTCAGCTGTGTTGCTTTTACGCCAAACATAACATTTTGCATTGTTGCCAAAAAGTTCAATTTTGGTTTCATCTGACCAGAGCACTTTCTTCCACATGTTTGGTGTGTCTCCCAGGTGGCTTGTGGCAAACTTTAAACAACACTTTTTATGGATATCTTTAAGAAATGGCTTTCTTCATACCACTCTTCCATAAAGGCCAGATTTGTGCAATATACGACTGATTGTTGTCCTATGGACAGAGTCTCCCACCTCAGCTGTAGATCTCTGCAGTTCATCCAGAGTGATCATGGGCCTCTTGGCTGCATCTCTGATCAGTCTTCTCCTTGTATGAGCTGAAAGTTTAGAGGGACGGCCAGGTCTTGGTAGATTTGTAGTGGTCTGATACTCCTTCCATTTCAATATTATCGCTTGCACAGTGCTCCTTGGGATGTTTAAAGCTTGGGAAATCTTTTTGTATCCAAATCCGGCTTTAAACTTCTTCACAACAGTATCTCGGACCTGCCTGGTGTGTTCCTTGTTCTTCATGATGCTCTCTGCGCTTTTAACGGACCTCTGAGACTATCACAGTGCAGGTGCATTTATACGGAGACTTGATTACACACAGGTGGATTGTATTTATCATCATTAGTCATTTAGGTCAACATTGGATCATTCAGAGATCCTCACTGAACTTCTGGAGAGAGTTTGCTGCACTGAAAGTAAAGGGGCTGAATAATTTTACACGCCCAATTTTTCAGTTTTTGATTTGTTAAAAAAGTTTGAAATATCCAATAAATGTCGTTCCACTTCATGATTGTGTCCCACTTGTTGTTGATTCTTCACAAAAAAATACAGTTTTATATCTTTATGTTTGAAGCCTGAAATGTGGCAAAAGGTCGCAAAGTTCAAGGGGGCCGAATACTTTCGCAAGGCACTGTATCAGTAACGAATGTCTAGTGTCTAAGCTATACATGGTACAGACACAGGCCTTTAGACTGCAAGATAAACAAGTCATTGATAGCATTTCGATGGTATTTATGTCCAGTCATTATCGCTTGGTCTCAAGGCGTTTTATGTGCACCTGGGTGTGAATGGCCGGGAGAAACCACACTAGTACTGATGAAGTACTGTAGATTTAGTGCCACATTGATTTTCTTTGGCATCACTGGAGCTAGTGTCTGGCTGTCTGTCTGTCTGTCTGTCTGTCTGTCTGTCTGTCTGTCTGTCTGTCTGGCTGGCTGGCGTGTAACCAGGATTTCTCCAAAGATATTCTCAAAGAAGCAGCAGAGAGGAAAGGGATACTCTTTTTTGTTATCTTCCAGGAACAAAAAAAGAGTGGGAATAGAGAAGAGAGAAAAGGGAGCTAGCTATGAGTTGATGAATAAAGGAGGCATGATGATCAGACATAACTGATCCCTGTTGGGAGAACACCTGTTTGACAGAGACTGTTACATGAAGGAACAGGGACTTAAAACCCACCACCACTGTTCTCTTTCTCTAGCTATCCCCCCCGAACTCCGTGTCCCCTCTCCATGTGATCACACTCATGTGTACATACCAGGCACCCCCCCCCCTCTCTCTCTCTCTCTCTCTCTCTCTCTCTCCCTCTCTCTCCCTCACCGTCTCTCTCTCTCTCTCTCACCGTCTCTCTCTCTCTCTCTCTCTCTCGCTCTCTCCCTCTCTCTCCCTCACCGTCTCTCTCCCTCTCTCTCTCTCTCTCTCTCTCGCTCTCTCACAGCAATCTCTCTTCCTCTTTTTACCAAACAGTCCTTCTGTTTACAGTTGAACAGTTAAAGGGGCTTTTTATTGGTTATACCTGACTAGCCAACTAACCTTTGACCCTGATCAGTGTATGATGCAGTCAACCTTAACGATATGACATAGATAAAAGGACGTGCTAAATGACTGAAGCTTCTGAACAAGGTATCTGGGTTTCCTCTTGGACAAGAAGCTTCAGTAGAGTAAATGTACAGACCTGATCAACAAAAAGACTCAAAGGAGACTGTACTTTCTCAAAAAGCTGGAATCTTGTAATGTTAGTTGTACTATACTGACTCTGTTTTACAAATCTTTCATTGAGAGTATTTTATCTTTTTGTATTGTTTGTTGGTTTAGCAATTCCACTGTCAGCCAGAGAAATATGCTGAGAGGGATTATCACCACAGCAAGCAAGGTACTTGGAGTCCAACAGACAGGCCTGGATGAGATCTTTACGGTCAGGGTCCTCCCCAAGGTACTTGCAGTCAAACAGACAGGCCTGGATGAGATCTTTAAGGTCAGGGCCCTCCCCAAGGTACTTGCAGTCAAACAGACAGGCCTGGATGAGATATTTAAGGTCAGGGTCCTCCCCAAGGTACTTGGAGTCAAACAGACAGGCCTGGATGAGATCTTTAAGGTCAGGGTCCTCCCCAAGGTACTTGGAGTCAAACAGACAGGCCTTGATGAGATCTTTAAGGTCAGGGCCTTCCCCAAGGTACTTGGAGTCAAACAGACAGGCCTGGATGAGATCTTTAAGGTCAGGGCCCTCCGCAAGGTACTTGGAGTCAAACAGACAGGCCTGGATGAGATCTTTAAGGTCAGGGCCCTCCCCAATGTACTTGGAGTCAAACAGACAGGCCTGGATGAGATCTTTAAGGTCAGGGCCCTCCGCAAGGCTCACAAAATCATTTTAGACCCAAGCCACCCGGACTTTGAACTACTCCCCTCTGGTCGCAGGTATAGAGCACCCCTCAGCAGGAAAAACACAACTAGACAATCATTTGTGCCAGGTGTGGTATCCCTCCTAAATAGCTCAGGCTAATGTTCCTATCAACTCAGTAACTGTTATGAAAGTTGTATTGTCAATTTGTTTTGTTGTTTAAATGCCACTTTAAACGTGTACATGACACTACAACAACATTTCCCCATGGAGACAATAAAGCCAGTAAAGGCTGACGCAGTTGAAGGAGATAGATGGGCCCATAGAATTACATTCAGGAGGCTGTGCAGCGAAGATTGCTAAGGTCCTACACCTATTTGTTTGGTGCATTTCTCCATGGGTGTTTGTGTGGGTTCAGATTCTACATTGATTCTACATTGATTCTACATTACTCCGATTTAAGTTTAATGTTTACCCGCGTTAGACCTATTATTGAGTATCGGCTAGGCTGATTGATAAGATTGCCAAGGTATTCATTGGCTGCGCTAGAGGAACCTTTTAATGTGTGTTAACGTGATTGGATTACAGAACGTGACCGAGCCCCCTCTGTTCTTCCCTGGTTCTCCATCATTCAGACTCCAGCGCCGATGCTGCCACAGATTGCCTTTGACAGTTCAAAAAAAATCTAGAGCTAGATATATCTGTAATTGAATAAACCCACCCCTCTCTCTCTCTCCTCGAGCGGAACAGTGATAGAACTCAGATCATTCGGAGGCCAAAGTCATCAAGGGGGCATGGAATTAGAATTTTCAAAGCCCATCAGTGTTTGATTAATGGGTTATTGGTGAAGGTCAAAGGCACTCTGACACATGTTATCAGAAAGAACACCAGCAAAGTGAAATGAGCCTCTGCTGGGCTGGGTAGGAGTGTAGGTTTATCTGTATTCATTCATTCATTCATTCATCTCTCTCTCTGTCTCTCTAATTTCCTCTTATCGATTCCCCACACATCCGCTCCTCCTCTCTCTATAGGATGGGTCTCGTGCTGGTCGTGAGAGGAAGAAGACGGTATCCTTCAGCAGCAGTCTCTCTGAGAGGAAGATCAGCAGCGCTGCAGACTGCATCAGCGCCATGGTGGGGAACATCACCCATTACACACACTAATTATAAACCAGTTACTACACTAGTTACACTTGTTCCATTCTAGTTGTACAGTTCTGAAGTGGCAGTGTCTGTTGGTTTGTTTTTTATACAAGTGACACAGTGCACACCATAACAAAACATTTCACAACGGAAAACGAAGAAAAAAAAAGTTTCTTATTGGTCAAGTGCAGGCAGTTCTTTCCCGTTTCTGCCCATTTGCTTCCTAGTGAATAGGATCAAGGTGTGTGCATGTTTGACGTCTCATCTGTCTCCAGATGGAGGGTACTGAGTTTCGGAAGGTGCGCTCCAACTCACGAGTCTACCAACGCTACTACCTGCTGGAGTCAGGTCTGCAGGCCCTGCGATGGGAGCCCTCCAAGAAGGAGTCAGACAAGGCCTGCATCGCCGTCCCTTCCATCAGAGAGGTAGGTAGCTACACCCGTATCGCCGTCCCCTCCATCAGAGAGGTAGGTAGTTACACCCGTATCTCCGTCCCCTCCATCAGAGAGGTAGGTAGCTACACCCGTATCGCCATCCCTTCCATCAGAGAGGTAGGTAGCTACACCCGTATCGCCGTCCCTTCCATCAGAGAGGTAGGTAGCTACACCCGTATCGCCGTCCCCTCCATCAGAGAGGTAGGTAGCTACACCCGTATCGCCGTCCCCTCCATCAGAGAGGTAGGTAGCTACACCCGTATCGCCGTCCCCTCCATCAGAGAGGTAGGTAACCCGTATCGCCGTCCCTTCCATCAGAGAGGTAGGTAGCTACACCCGTATCGCCGTCCCCTCCATCAGAGAGGTAGGTAGCTACACCCGTATCGCCGTCCCCTCCATCAGAGAGGTAGGTAGCTACACCCGTATCGCCGTCCCGTCCATCAGAGAGGTAGGTAGCTACACCCGCATCGCCGTCCCCTCCATCAGAGAGGTAGGTAGCTACACCCGTATCGCCGTCCCGTCCATCAGAGAGGTAGGTAGCTACACCCACATCGCCGTCCCTTCCATCAGAGAGGTAGGTAGCTACACCCGCATCGCCGTCCCTTCCATCAGAGAGGTAGGTAGCTACACCCGTATCGCCGTCCCTTCCATCAGAGAGGTAGGTAGCTACACCCACATCGCCGTCCCTTCCATCAGAGAGGTAGGTAGCTACACCCGTATCGCCATCCCCTCTATCAGAGAGGTAGGTAGCTACACCCGTATCGCCGTCCCCTCCATCAGAGAGGTAGGTAGCTACACCCGTATCGCCGTCCCCTCCATCAGAGAGGTAGGTAGCTACACCCGTATCGCCATCCCCTCCATCAGAGAGGTAGGTAGCTACACCCGTATCGCCGTCCCCTCCATCAGAGAGGTAGGTAGCTACACCCGTATCGCCGTCCCTTCCATCAGAGAGGTAGGTAGCTACACCCGCATCGCCGTCCCTTCCATCAGAGAGGTAGGTAGCTACATCCGTATCGCCGTCCCCTCCATCAGAGAGGTAGGTAGCTACACCCGTATCGCCGTCCCTTCCATCAGAGAGGTAGGTAGCTACACCCGTATCGCCGTCCCCTCCATCAGAGAGGTAGGTAGCTACACCCGTATCGCCGTCCCCTCCATCAGAGAGGTAGGTAGCTACACCCGCAACGCCGTCCCTTCCATCAGAGAGGTAGGTAGCTACACCCGCAACGCCGTCCCCTCCATCAGAGAGGTAGGTAGCTACACCCGCATCGCCGTCCCTTCCATCAGAGAGGTAGGTAGCTACACCCGTATCGCCGTCCCGTCCATCAGAGAGGTAGGTAGCTACACCCGTATCGCCGTCCCCTCCATCAGAGAGGTAGGTAGCTACACCCGTATCGCCGTCCCCTCCACAGGAGAGGTAGGTAGCTACACCCGTATCGCCGTCCCTTCCATCAGAGAGGTAGGTAGCTACACCCGTATCGCCATCCCCTCCATCAGAGAGGTAGGTAGCTACACCCGTATCGCCGTCCCCTCCATCAGAGGTAGGTAGCTACACCCGTATCGCCGTCCCCTCCATCAGAGGTAGGTAGCTACACCCGTATCGCCGTCCCCTCCATCAGAGGTAGGTAGCTACACCCGTATCGCCGTCCCCTCCATCAGAGAGGTAGGTAGCTACACCCGTATCGCCGTCCCCTCCATCAGAGAGGTAGGTAGCTACACCCGTATCGCCATCCCCTCCATCAGAGAGGTAGGTAGCTACACCCGTATCGCCATCCCCTCCATCAGAGAGGTAGGTAGCTACACCCGTATCGCCGTCCCCTCCATCAGAGAGGTAGGTAGCTACACCCGTATTGCCATCCCCTCCATCAGAGAGGTAGGTAGCTACACCCGTATCGCCGTCCCCTCCATCAGAGAGGTAGGTAGCTACACCCGTATCGCCGTCCCTTCCATCAGAGAGGTAGGTAGCTACACCCGTATCGCCGTCCCCTCCATCAGAGAGGTAGGTAACCCGTATCGCCGTCCCTTCCATCAGAGAGGTAGGTAGCTACACCCGCAACGCCGTCCCCTCCATCAGAGAGGTAGGTAGCTACATCCGTATCGCCGTCCCCTCCATCAGAGAGGTAGGTAGCTACACCCGTATCGCCGTCCCTTCCATCAGAGAGGTAGGTAGCTACACCCGTATCGCCGTCCCCTCCATCAGAGGTAGGTAGCTACACCCGTATCGCCGTCCCCTCCATCAGAGGTAGGTAGCTACACCCG
This sequence comes from Oncorhynchus mykiss, assembly GCF_013265735.2. NCBI lineage: Eukaryota > Metazoa > Chordata > Actinopteri > Salmoniformes > Salmonidae > Oncorhynchus > Oncorhynchus mykiss. The sequence continues at coordinate 15,160,833 of NC_050572.1, forward strand.
TATCGCCGTCCCCTCCATCAGAGAGGTAGGTAGCTACACCCGTATCGCCATCCCCTCCATCAGAGAGGTAGGTAGCTACACCCGTATCGCCGTCCCCTCCATCAGAGAGGTAGGTAGCTACACCCGTATCGCCATCCCCTCCATCAGAGAGGTAGGTAGCTACACCCGTATCGCCATCCCCTCCATCAGAGAGGTAGGTAGCTACACCCGTATCCCCGTCCCCTCCATCAGAGAGGTAGGTAGCTACACCCGTATTGCCATCCCCTCCATCAGAGAGGTAGGTAGCTACACCCGTATCGCCGTCCCCTCCATCAGAGAGGTAGGTAGCTACACCCGTATCGCCATCCCCTCCATCAGAGAGGTAGGTAGCTACACCCGTATTGCCATCCCCTCCATCAGAGAGGTAGGTAGCTACACCCGTATCGCCATCCCCTCCATCAGAGAGGTAGGTAGCTACACCCGTATCGCCATCCCCTCCATCAGAGAGGTAGGTAGCTACACCCGTATCCCCGTCCCCTCCATCAGAGAGGTAGGTAGCTACACCCGTATTGCCATCCCCTCCATCAGAGAGGTAGGTAGCTACACCCGTATCGCCGTCCCCTCCATCAGAGAGGTAGGTAGCTACACCCGTATCGCCGTCCCTTCCATCAGAGAGGTAGGTAGCTACACCCGTATCGCCGTCCCCTCCATCAGAGAGGTAGGTAACCCGTATCGCTGTCCCTTCCATCAGAGAGGTAGGTAGCTACACCCGCAACGCCGTCCCCTCCATCAGAGAGGTAGGTAGCTACACCCGTATTGCCGTCCCCTCCATCAGAGAGGTAGGTAGCTACACCCGTATCGCCGTCCCTTCCATCAGAGAGGTAGGTAGCTACACCCGTATCGCCGTCCCCTCCATCAGAGAGGTAGGTAGCTACACCCGTATCGCCATCCCCTCTATCAGAGAGGTAGGTAGCTACACCCGTATTGCCATCCCCTCCACCAGAGAGGTAGGTAGCTACACCCACATCGCCGTCCCCTCCATCAGAGAGGTAGGTAGCTACACCCGTATCGCCGTCCCCTCCATCAGAGAGGTAGGTAGCTACACCCGTATCGCCGTCCCTTCCATCAGAGAGGTAGGTAGCTACACCCGTATCGCCGTCCCTTCCATCAGAGAGGTAGGTAGCTACACCCATATCGCCGTCCCCTCCATCAGAGAGGTAGGTAGCTACACCCGTATCGCCGTCCCCTCCATCAGAGAGGTAGGTAGCTACACCCGTATCGCCGTCCCCTCCATCAGAGAGGTAGGTAGCTACACCCGTATCGCCGTCCCCTCCATCAGAGAGGTAGGTAGCTACACCCGTATCGCCGTCCCCTCCACCAGAGAGGTAGGTAGCTACACCCGTATCGCCATCCCCTCCATCAGAGGTAGGTAGCTACACCCGTATCGCCGTCCCGTCCATCAGAGAGGTAGGTAGCTACACCCGTATCGCCGTCCCCTCCATCAGAGAGGTAGGTAACCCGTATCGCCGTCCCCTCCATCAGAGAGGTAGGTAGCTACACCCGTATCGCCGTCCCTTCCATCAGAGAGGTAGGTAGCTACACCCGTATCGCCGTCCCTTCCATCAGAGAGGTAGGTAGCTACACCCATATCGCCGTCCCCTCCATCAGAGAGGTAGGTAGCTACACCCGTATCGCCGTCCCCTCCATCAGAGAGGTAGGTAGCTACACCCGTATCGCCGTCCCCTCCATCAGAGAGGTAGGTAGCTACACCCGTATCGCCGTCCCCTCCATCAGAGAGGTAGGTAGCTACACCCGTATCGCCGTCCCCTCCACCAGAGAGGTAGGTAGCTACACCCGTATCGCCATCCCCTCCATCAGAGGTAGGTAGCTACACCCGTATCGCCGTCCCGTCCATCAGAGAGGTAGGTAGCTACACCCGTATCGCCGTCCCCTCCATCAGAGAGGTAGGTAACCCGTATCGCCGTCCCTTCCATCAGAGAGGTAGGTAGCTACACCCGCAACGCCGTCCCTTCCATCAGAGAGGTAGGTAGCTACACCCGTATCGCCGTCCCCTCCATCAGAGAGGTAGATAGCTACACCCGCAACGCCGTCCCTTCCATCAGAGAGGTAGGTAGCTACACCCGTATCGCCGTCCCCTCCATCAGAGAGGTAGGTAGCTACACCCGTATTGCCATCCCCTCCACCAGAGAGGTAGGTAGCTACACCCACATCGCCGTCCCCTCCATCAGAGAGGTAGGTAGCTACACCCGTATCGCCGTCCCCTCCATCAGAGAGGTAGGTAGCTACACCCGTATCGCCGTCCCCTCCATCAGAGAGGTAGGTAGCTACACCCGTATCGCCGTCCCCTCCATCAGAGAGGTAGGTAGCTACACCCGTATCGCCGTCCCGTCCATCAGAGAGGTAGGTAGCTACACCCGTATCGCCATCCCCTCCATCAGAGAGGTAGGTAGCTACACCCTATCGCCGTCCCCTCCATCAGAGAGGTAGGTAGCTACACCCGTATCGCCGTCCCCTCCATCAGAGGTAGGTAGCTACACCCGTATCGCCGTCCCCTCCATCAGAGAGGTAGGTAGCTACACCCGTATCGCCGTCCCCTCTATCAGAGGTAGGTAGCTACACCCATATCGCCGTCCCTTCCATCAGAGAGGTAGGTAGCTACACCCGTATCGCCGTCCCTTCCATCAGAGGTAGTACACACCTAGGAGGAGACCAAAGTGGAGACAGCGATGTTATGAATCTTTATGGAGTTAACTCCTGATAAATGCAATGACGTCTGGTTTCCTGTAAAAAACAGAGCAATTAAATTGAATGATCTGCAATACATTTAAATGGAGTTTGCACTCATCAGGAATGGACTATTCTTCAGCACTGTCTTGGAGCCAAATATAACTCAGTCAGTCAATGGAACTGAGTGAAACAATAAGAACTCTTGACTCTCATGTACTGTTCTGTACTTGGTCTCATTTGATTGGATCCTTCTTCGTGTCTTTCTAGGTCCGCACCGGTCGCAACACAGAGACCTTTAGGACCAACGGCGTCTATGACCAAATCTCTGAGGACTGTGCCTTCTCTATCATCTATGGAGAGACCTATGAAGCTCTGGACCTGGTGGCTAACTCTGCAGAGGTGGCCAACATCTGGGTCACTGGCCTGAGGTAGGATAGATGTCCACAATGTCTTGCTAGGTTGCCAGATCTGGTTGTGCTTTAGTTTAAACAACTCTCCATGGCTAAGTGGTGTCATATCAAAAGGATGTCAAGATCCTTGAAGATGTACAGTAAATCTAGACCGACACCCAAATGGATCTCACAGTTAGACAATGGAAGTGAATGAAAACAACTGGAACAGATGACTCCCATAGTATTTCCTACCCTGGTATCTTTTAATTATGACAATCTCTGTGCAATCCTTCTCCGTCTCATCCTAGGTATCTGATTCTGTATGGGAAGCATGCCATAGACATGATGGCCAGCAGTGAGGACAGCCTTCGTCTCGCCTGGCTAGCAGAGACATTTTCCTCTATGGTTGTCTCAGATGGACAGGGTGGAGGAGAGGAGGTGGGGATCAGTTTGCGCTCGGCTGTAGGTCTGATCAGGAGTGTTAACCCTGGGGTGAGGAGTGAGAAAGTGGAACACCGGTTTAAGGAGCTCCATCGTGTCAAGGAGAGGATGAATGGGGCCAGGACATCTGGAGTTGGAACTGTGGCTGAAGCAAAGGTTGGGGCTTCAGTTGTAGCTGTGATTGGCTCAGGAGCTGGCGATGAGGATAGGGCTCCAGCTGTGACTGAAGTTGAGGAAAGGGATGGGGGTGAATCTGGAGCTGGGACTGGAGCAAACGCAGACAACAGAAGAGGAGGGATAGAGGACAGGGTAACCAAGGAGGAGTTCATTGAGGTCTTTCACGACCTTTGCACCCGACCGGAGATCTACTTCCTGCTGGTGCAATTCTCTAGCAACAAGGAGTACTTGGATACCAAGGATCTAATGAGGTTCCTGGAGGTTGAGCAGGGCATGACTCAGGTAAGGATGGTGAAGAGGACCACTTTTCTGTTCTGCCAGTAGGACTGTTTCAATGGGTTTTCTGTTCTGCCAGTAGGACAGTTTCAATGGGTTCTGTTCTGCCAGTAGGACAGTTTCAATGGGTTTTCTGTTCTGCCAGTAGAACAATTTCATGGGTTTTCTGTTCTACCAGTAAGACTGTTTCAGTGGGTTTTCTGTTCTGCCAGTAGGACAGTTTCAATGGGTTTTCTGTTCTGCCAGTAGGACAGTTTCAATGGGTTTTCTGTTCTGCCAGTAGGACAGTTTCAATGGGTTTTCTGTTCTACCAGTAGGACAGTTTCAATGGGTTTTCTGTTCTGCCAGTAGGACAGTTTCAATGGGTTTTCTGTTCTACCAGTAGGACAGTTTCAATGGGGTTTCTGTTCTGCCAGTAGGACAGTTTCAATGGGTTTTCTGTTCTGCCAGTAGGACAGTTTCAATGGGTTTTCTGTTCTGCCAGTAGGACAGTTTCAATGGATTTTCTGTTCTGCCAGTAGGACAGTTTCAATGGGTTTTCTGTTCTACCAGTAGGACAGTTTCAATGGGGTTTCTGTTCTGTCAGTAGGACAGTTTCAATGGGTTTTCTGTTCTGCCAGCAGGACAGTTTCAATGAGTTTTCTGTTCTGCCAGTAGGACAGTTTCAATGGGTTTTCTGTTCTGCCAGTAGGACAGTTTCAATGGGTTTTCTGTTCTGCCAGTAGGACAGTTTCAATGGGTTTTCTGTTCTGCCAGTAGGACAGTTTCAATGGGTTTTCTGTTCTGCCAGTAAGAGTGTTTCAATGGGTTTTCTGTTCTGCCAGTAGGACAGTTTCAATGGGTTCTGTTCTGCCAGTAGGACAGTTTCAATGGGTTTTCTGTTCTGCCAGTAGAACAATTTCATGGGTTTTCTGTTCTACCAGTAGGACAGTTTCAATGGGTTTTCTGTTCTGCCAGTAGGACAGTTTCAATGGGTTTTCTGTTCTGCCAGTAGGACAGTTTCAATGGGTTTTCTGTTCTGCCAGTAGGACAGTTTCAATGGGTTTTCTGTTCTGCCAGTAGGACAGTTTCAATGGGTTTTCTGTTCTACCAGTAGGACAGTTTCAATGGGTTTTCTGTTCTGCCAGTAGGACAGTTTCAATGGGTTTTCTGTTCTGTCAGTAGGACAGTTTCAATGGGTTTTCTGTTCTGCCAGTAGGACAGTTTCAATGAGTTTTCTGTTCTGCCAGTAGGACAGTTTCAATGGGTTTTCTGTTCTGCCAGTAGGACAGTTTCAATGGGTTTTCTGTTCTGCCAGTAGGACAGTTTCAATGGGTTTTCTGTTCTGCCAGTAGGACAGTTTCAATGGGTTTTCTGTTCTGCCAGTAGGACAGTTTCAATGGGTTTTCTGTTCTGCCAGTAGGACAGTTTCAATGGGTTTTCTGTTCTGCCAGTAAGACAGTTTCAGTGGGTTCTCTGTTCTGCCAGTAAGACTGTTTCAGTGGGTTCTCTGTTCTGCCAGTAAGACTGTTTCAGTGGGTTTTCTGTTCTGCCAGTAAGACTGTTTCAGTGGGTTCTCTATTCTGCCAGTAAGACTGTTTCAGTGGGTTTTCTGTTCTGCCAGTAAGACTGTTTCAGTGGGTTCTCTGTTCTGCCAGTAAGACTGTTTCAGTGGGTTTTCTGTTCTGCCAGTAAGACTGTTTCAATGGGTTTTCTGTTCTGCCAGTAGGACAGTTTCAATGGGTTTTCTGTTCTGCCAGTAGGACAGTTTCAGTGGGTTTTCTGTTCTGCCAGTAGGACAGTTTCAATGAGTTTTCTGTTCTGCCAGTAAGACTGTTTCAGTGGGTTTTCTGTTCTGCCAGTAAGACTGTTTCAATGGGTTTTCTGTTCTGCCAGTAGGACAGTTTCAGTGGGTTCTCTGTTCTGTCAGTAAGACTGTTTCAATGGGTTTTCTGTTCTGCCAGTAGGACCGTTTCAGTGGGTTCTCTGTTCTGCCAGTAAGACTGTTTCAATGGGTTTTCTGTTCTGCCAGTAGGACAGTTTCAATGGGTTTTCTGTTCTGCCAGTAGGACAGTTTCAGTGGGTTTTCTGTTCTGCCAGTAGGACAGTTTCAATGAGTTTTCTGTTCTGCCAGTAAGACTGTTTCAGTGGGTTTTCTGTTCTGCCAGTAAGACTGTTTCAATGGGTTTTCTGTTCTGCCAGTAGGACAGTTTCAGTGGGTTCTCTGTTCTGTCAGTAAGACTGTTTCAATGGGTTTTCTGTTCTGCCAGTAGGACAGTTTCAGTGGGTTCTCTGTTCTGCCAGTAAGACTGTTTCAATGGGTTTTCTGTTCTGCCAGTAGGACAGTTTCAATGGGTTTTCTGTTCTGCCAGTAGGACTGTTTCAATGGGTTTTCTGTTCTGCCAGTAAGACTGTTTCAATGGGTTTTCTGTTCTGCCAGTAGGACTGTTTCAGTGGGTTTTCTGTTCTACCAGTAAGACTGTTTCAATGGGTTTTCTGTTCTGCCAGTAGGACAGTTTCAGTGGGTTCTCTCCCCTTTTCTCTCTTTTTCTCTTCTATTGTCCCTCTTAGCTCTGTCTAGCTGATAAGAAATAAAGTGTCTCTCCAATAGACAGTTGTCGATTTAGAAATACAAGTAACAATTTCACTTCAAGAGATGCTCATTTCTCTGTTCTCTTCTGCCCTCCGTGTCTAGGTGACTGAAGACACCAGTCTGGAGCTCATCCAATCCCACGAGCCGTCGGAGGAGGGACGTCGCCAAGGCTGCCTCTCATTGGACGGTTTCACCAGATATCTCACCTCCCTGGAGTGCCACCTGTTTGACCCGGAGCACAGCCAGGTGTGCCAGGACATGAGCCAGCCCTTATCCCACTACTACATCAACTCCTCCCACAACACCTACCTCATCGAGGACCAGTTCAAGGGGCCCGCTGACATCACCGGCTATATCCGCGCTTTAAAGATGGGCTGCAGGTGTGTGGAAGTGGATGTCTGGGATGGCCCTAGCGACGAACCCATGGTTTATACCAGTCACACCCTCACCTCGCCCGTCAAGTTCCACTGTGTCCTGGATGTGATCGGCCGTTTTGCGTTCGAGGCTTCGGAGTTTCCACTGATCCTGTGTGTGGAGAACCACTGCTCCCCCTGCCAGCAGAGAGTCATGCTCCAGCACCTGAGGAGGATACTAGGGGAGAGGTTGTACACGAAGCCTCTCAGGGAAGGGGAGGTGTACCTGCCCTCGCCTAATGCCCTGAGGGGCAAGATCCTGTTGAAGGGGCAGAAGTTGGAGGAGGGATGCGGGGGGGCGGAGGGGGACGTGACTGACGAAGACGAGGGGGCGGAGATGTGCCAGAGGATGAAGGCTGGTAACAGTGGAGAAGGAGCGGGGGAGGGGGGGCAGAAAGGTGGAGGGGGTGGTGGTACTAGTAGCATTAAATCCCTGACCCCTCCTACTACCCCTAAACGGTTCCAGCTCCTAAAGGAGCTCTCTGACTTGGTGACTCTGTGCAAGTCAGTACGTTTTACAGACTTCCAGATGTCGTTCTCTATCCAGAAACCCTGGGAGCTCTGCTCGTTCAATGAGACCCTAGCTTTGCGCTGCGCCAGCGAGCGCCCAGGAGACTTTGTCAACTACAACAAGCGCTTCCTGTCGCGGGTCTACCCAAGCGCCATGCGCATCGACTCCAGCAACATGAACCCACAGGACCTGTGGAAGTGCGGTTGCCAGATTGTGGCTTTGAACTACCAGACGCCCGGGTTGATGATGGACCTTAACATCGCCTGGTTCCGCCAAAACGGGAATTGTGGGTACGTGCTGCGACCCGCCATCATGCGACAGGAGGTGTCGTATTTCAGCGCTGATACAAGAGACTCTGTGCCGGGTGTGTCCCCTCAGCTGCTCCATGTCAAGGTGAGTGGCTAGCAGATAGACAGCAGTGTTTATTTACATCTGTTTAATGGAGGCTCCTATTCACTGCCTGGCTTGTTGGCTCCTTAATGGTTGAATGGTATTGGTTCCATTATTCAGTACACTTCTCTTAGTGGTTGAATGGTATTGGTTCCATTATTCAGTACACTTCTCTTAGTGGTTGAATGGTATTGGTTCAGTTATTCAGTACACTTCTCTTAGTGGTTGAATGGTATTGATTCAGTTATTCAGTACACTTCTCTTAGTGGTTGAATGGTATTGGTTCAGTTATTCAGTACACTTCTCTTAGTGGTTGAATGGTATTGGTTCCATTATTCAGTACACTTCTCTTAGTGGTTGAATGGTATTGGTTCCATTATTCAGTACACTTCTCTTAGTGGTTGAATGGTATTGGTTCCATTATTCAGTACACTTCTCTTAGTGGTTGAATGGTATTGGTTCAGTTATTCAGTACACTTCTCTTAGTGGTTGAATGGTATTGGTTCCATTATTCAGTACACTTCTCTTAGTGGTTGAATGGTATTGGTTCCATTATTCAGTACACTTCTCTTAGTGGTTGAATGGTATTGGTTCAGTTATTCAGTACACTTCTCTTAGTGGTTGAATGGTATTGGTTCCATTATTCAGTACACTTCTCTTAGTGGTTGAATGGTATTGGTTCCATTATTCAGTACACTTCTCTTAGTGGTTGAATGGTATTGGTTCCATTATTCAGTACACTTCTCTTAGTGGTTGAATGGTATTGATTCAGTTATTCAGTACACTTCTCTTAGTGGTTGAATGGTATTGGTTCAGTTATTCAGTACACTTCTCTTAGTGGTTGAATGGTATTGGTTCCATTATTCAGTACACTTCTCTTAGTGGTTGAATGGTATTGGTTCAGTTATTCAGTACACTTCTCTTAGTGGTTGAATGGTATTGGTTCCATTATTCAGTACACTTCTCTTAGTGGTTGAATGGTATTGGTTCCATTATTCAGTACACTTCTCTTAGTGGTTGAATGGTATTGGTTCAGTTATTCAGTACACTTCTCTTAGTGGTTGAATGGTATTGGTTCCATTATTCAGTACACTTCTCTTAGTGGTTGAATGGTATTGGTTCCATTATTCAGTACACTTCTCTTAGTGGTTGAATGGTATTGGTTCCATTATTCAGTACACTTCTCTTAGTGGTTGAATGGTATTGATTCAGTTATTCAGTACACTTCTCTTAGTGGTTGAATGGTATTGGTTCCATTATTCAGTACACTTCTCTTAGTGGTTGAATGGTATTGGTTCAGTTATTCAGTACACTTCTCTTAGTGGTTGAATGGTATTGGTTCCATTATTCAGTACACTTCTCTTAGTGGTTGAATGGTATTGATTCAGTTATTCAGTACACTTCTCTTAGTGGTTGAATGGTATTGGTTCAGTTATTCAGTACACTTCTCTTAGTGGTTGAATGGTATTGATTCAGTTATTCAGTACACTTCTCTTAGTGGTTGAATGGTATTGGTTCAGTTATTCAGTACACTTCTCTTAGTGGTTGAATGGTATTGGTTCAGTTATTCAGTACACTTCTCTTAGTGGTTGAATGGTATTGATTCCATTATTCAGTACACCTGCATCAATCAAACAAATAAAATAAATCAATCAATAAACCGGATCCATCCATGCAGGTGATCAGTGGTCAGAACCTGCCCCGTCCGAAGGGTTCTGGAGCTAAAGGAGATGTGGTGGACCCGTACGTCTACGTGGAGATCCACGGTATCCCTGCCGACTGTGCCGAGCGCCGCACCCGCACGGTGATGCAGAACGGAGACAACCCCATCTTTGACGAGAGCTTTGAGTTCCAGATCAACCTGCCAGAGCTGGCCATGGTGCGCTTCGTGGTGCTGGATGACGAATTCATAGGGGACGAGTTCATAGGTTAGTAGTGGAGGGAGGGCGAAGGTCAGCTCTGCACTGACTGCTAGTCCGGTGTCGAGTCTGCTTTTGGTTGAGCTTGTCTGAAGCCAATAAATATTTGATTTGATACTACAACAACCTTTCAGCCATGTGAAGATTATTGCTAGCTCACAAGCAAGTATCACTAGCTAAGATAAAGAACACTTGGTAGCAGTTAAAGAGTGAGTGAACATCCACTATCTTCTCATGGTCATTTCATTGTCTAACACTCTTGTACATCATTTGTAATCCCCCGTTTTACCACAGGTCAGTACACCATTCCCCTGGAGTGCCTACAGCCAGGCTACCGGCACATACCATTACAGTCACTGATGGGGGAGGACCTCCCGTACGCCATGCTGTTCGTCCATGTGGCCCTCACCAACCGGAGAGGAGGGGGAAAGCCCTACAAGCGGGGGCTGTCTGTGCGGAAGGCGAGGCGAGGGAGGGACTATGCTGCACTCCGGGACCTGGGGATCAAAGAAGTGGACGAGGTTTTCAAAATGGCCGGCCCGCAACTGAAGGAGGCCACGGACCTGCGGGAGAACATGCAGGTGAGGCGGAAGGATAAACAGTAATTTATCAATCACAATTTTCACATTTCATGACTGAAATGCCTGTATACCTGTATTCACAACAGATGATGTCTAACTCAGAATGGTAGATTGAAACCTCTATGGGTTGGGTTCATCTCAGTGATCACTAAACGATGACCATAAAGATGGCTGATCATTCCTCCAGAGACATCAACTGACTTGCCTAGTTAAATAAAGGTTCAATAAAAAAAACAGACATCAACAGGTTGAGACTGAGTGGTGGTGGCAGAGTGGCCTGATCTCTGAAGATCTGCTTTAGACTGACAGGTTATGGTAAGCTGATGGTAAGGTGATGGTCCCTGTAAGTGTAACAGTATAGCTTCCGCCCCTCTCTTCACCCCTACCTGGGCTCGAACCAGGGACCCTCTGCACACAGACAACAGTCACCCTTGAAGCATCGTTACCCATCACACCACAAAAGCCACAGCCCTTGCTGAGCAAGGGGAACAACTCCTTCAAGGTCTCAGAGCAAGTGATGATTGAAACGCTATTAGCACGCACCACCGCTAACTAGCTAGCCATTTCACATCGGTTACATAAGCATTTAGTCTGGCTGTCTAAGTGATGTTAAGGACCTCTGTGTTTAGGCTGGAGATACCTGGGATTCATGCTATGAGTCATCAGACTATGATGCCACCCTGATGTAGTAGACTGATGCACTAATGCAAAGAGGCCATGAACACACTCACACACTCTCTCTCACACACACAGTCTTGAAACACACACACACACACTCTCTCTCACACACACAGTCTTGAAACACACACACACACACACACACACACAGTCTTGAAACACACACACACACTCTCTCACACACACAGTCTTGAAACACACACACACACACACACACACACACACACACACACACTCTCTCACACACACAGTCTTGAAACACACACACACACACCTAAACAGAAGTAAACACTGAAGGCAAGCACCATGACATCATGAAGATATTTTTTTTTTTAAATCTATATTGTAAAAATGTATGTGATTTATTGGTCATAATTTAATGTTAGGGTTAGGCATTAGAGTTAACAGTGTGGTTAAGGTTAGGGTTAGGCATTAGAGTTAACAGTGTGGTTAAGGTTAGGGTTAGGCATTAGAGTTAACAGTGTGGTTAAGGTTAGGGTTAGGCATTAGAGTTAACAGTGTGGTTAGGGTTAGGCATTAGAGTTAACAGTGTGGTTAAGGTTAGGCATTAGAGTTAACAGTGTGGTTAAGGTTAGGGTTAGGCATAGAGTTAACAGTGTGGTTAAGGTTAGGGTTAGGCATTAGAGTTAACAGTGTGGTTAAGGTTAGGGTTCGGCATTAAAGTTAACAGTGTGGTTAAGGTTAGGGTTAGGCATTAGAGTTAACAGTGTGGTTAATGTTAGGGTTAGGCATTAGAGTTAACAGTGTGGTTAAGGTTAGGGTTAGGCATTAGAGTTAACAGTGTGGTTAAGGTTAGGGTTAGGCATTAGAGTTAACAGTGTGGTTAAGGTTAGGCATTAGAGTTAACAGTGTGGTTAAGGTTAGGGTTAGGCATTAGAGTTAACAGTGTGGTTAAGGTTAGGGTTAGGCATTAGAGTTAACAGTGTGGTTAAGGTTAGGGTTAGGCATTAGAGTTAACAGTGTGGTTAATGTTAGGGTTAGGCATTAGAGTTAACAGTGTGGTTAAGGTTAGGGTTAGGCATTATAGTTAACAGTGTGGTTAAGGTTAGGGTTAGGCATTAGAGTTAACAGTGTGGTTAGGGTTAGGCATTAGAGTTAACAGTGTGGTTAAGGTTAGGCATTAGAGTTAACAGTGTGGTTAAGGTTAGGGTTAGGCATTAGAGTTAACAGTGTGGTTAAGGTTAGGGTTAGGCATTAGAGTTAACAGTGTGGTTAATGTTAGGGTTAGGCATTAGAGTTAACAGTGTGGTTAAGGTTAGGGTTAGGCATTAGAGTTAACAGTGTGGTTAAGGTTAGGGTTAGGCATTAGAGTTAACAGTGTGGTTAAGGTTAGGGTTAGGCATTAGAGTTAACAGTGTGGTTAAGGTTAGGGTTAGGCATTAGAGTTAACAGTGTGGTTAATGTTAGGGTTAGGCATTAGAGTTAACAGTGTGGTTAGGCATTAGAGTTAACAGTGTGGTTAAGGTTAGGGTTAGGCATTAGAGTTAACAGTGTGGTTAAGGTTAGGGTTAGGCATTAGAGTTAACAGTGTGGTTAAGGTTAGGGTTAGGCATTAGAGTTAACAGTGTGGTTAAGGTTAGGGTTAGGCATTAGAGTTAACAGTGTGGTTAAGGTTAGGGTTAGGCATTAGAGTTAACAGTGTGGTTAAGGTTAGGGTTAGGCATTAGAGTTAACAGTGTGGTTAAGGTTAGGGTTAGGCATTAGAGTTAACAGTGTGGTTAGGGTTAGGCATTAGAGTTAACAGTGTGGTTAGGGTTAGGCATTAGAGTTAACAGTGTGGTTAAGGTTAGGCATTAGAGTTAACAGTGTGGTTAAGGTTAGGGTTAGGCATTAGAGTTAACAGTGTGGTTAAGGTTAGGGTTAGGCATTAGAGTTAAGTGTGGTTAAGGTTAGGGTTAGGCATAGAGTTAACAGTGTGGTTAAGGTTAGGGTTAGGCATTAGAGTTAACAGTGTGGTTAAGGTTAGGGTTAGGCATTAGAGTTAACAGTGTGGTTAAGGTTAGGGTTAGGCATTAGAGTTAACAGTGTGGTTAATGTTAGGGTTAGGCATTAGAGTTAACAGTGTGGTTAGGCATTAGAGTTAACAGTGTGGTTAGGGTTAGGCATTAGAGTTAACAGTGTGGTTAGGGTTAGGCATTAGAGTTAACAGTGTGGTTAAGGTTAGGGTTAGGCATTAGAGTTAACAGTGTGGTTAAGGTTAGGGTTAGGCATTAGAGTTAACAGTGTGGTTAAGGTTAGGGTTAGGCATTAGAGTTAACAGTGTGGTTAAGGTTAGGGTTAGGCATTAGAGTTAACAGTGTGGTTAAGGTTAGGCATTAGAGTTAACAGTGTGGTTAAGGTTAGGGTTAGGCATTAGAGTTAACAGTGTGGTTAGGGTTAGACATTAGAGTTAACAGTGTGGTTAAGGTTAGGGTTAGGCATTAGAGTTAACAGTGTGGTTAAGGTTAGGGTTAGGCATTAGAGTTAACAGTGTGGTTTAGGTTAGGCATTAGAGTTAACAGTGTGGTTAGGGTTAGATTTCATGATGAAAAACACTAACCTGTGCTGTTCAATAAAACTGATTGGATTTTAGTGGTTCAATGACCCCAATAAACCATGAATTCAATAGTAGGACAGTGATACGGTGGCTTTGTGGTTGTCACGTTAACCATCTCCCAATAAAGCTTCTCTAATTCAATCAGATGTTCTCAGTGATGGTATCCCAGGAAACCATGTCACAGTTTGTTCCATGATTAAACCACAGCAACTAATCGCTTAGTAGAGGATTACAGTATGATCCACAGAACACTACATCACTAATACAGGACAAGCAGTATATGTGTGTCTGTGTGTGTGTTTTTATATAGCTGTGTGAGTGTGTGTTTTGCATAAACCCCCCGACCCTCTGTATCTCTCTCTGTCCCTGTAGAACTCGGTGGCAGTGTTCAGGGAGCTGTGTGGGGTGTCAGCGGTGGCTAATCTCATGCAGTGTGTATTGGCCCTGGGATCCCGTGTGGTGGGGGCCGATGGGGACCCCCTGATGCTCTTTGAGCTGAGGGAGCAGTACCCCTCCATGGAGCCCCAAGGGCCCCTGCCGGACGTCCTACGCAGGGTGGTCTCCACCTACGAAACGGTGAGGATCAATCAAACCTAGTCAATCCTTCACATTTTATTTATGTAGCGCTTTGGGTTTCCATTGAGAATAGTTGTGCAGGTTATAAGTTGATTGATTCTTTGACTTGTTTTTAACCTCTTTCTCTACTTCCCTCTCTCTCCCTGCCACCATGACACTGATTCAATTTAAAAGTGATTACTTTCGTAGACGCCCCCAAAGTAGAATGTGTGTGTGTGTGTGCTCTTTGCAAGTGCATCCTCATTCCTGATGAATCAGAGTGAGGGAGAGTTCACCATGTCTTCACGGGAGATAACGATGCCTCTTTTCATTCCATTTTGAATAATGATAAAAAATCTCAACGTGAAAAAATGTGACACTTTCATTTAGTGTGGGTCATTTTTCAATGTTAAACAAGCGCAAAGAAATTTCCAGTTGAGAAATTGATGTGTTTGTATGTGTTGCACATGTATGCGTGCTTCTGTGTGTGTGTGTGTGATTTGAGAGTGATCCTCATTCCTGATGAATCAGTGAGGGAGAGCTCACCATGGCCCTGAATAGCATTAGCATAAATGAGCATCTTATTTCGCTAAGTGGATCTCATGCCTTCACTTGAATGCTTGGGGGAGAAATGAATGGGAGGAAGCTGTGTGTGTGGGGGAGATCTGGACAGACCCCTAGGAGCAGTAGTGTTCATCCTCATTTGTCGAACACCAGACTCACAAAGTGCGGTCGTGTCCTAAAAGGCATTGCAGCGAGAAGTGTTTAGTTAATCAGACGTGGGGTCTTAATCTCTCCGGGGTTATTAATTAAATGTTTGTTATTTTGATGTGTGTGTGTGTGTGTGTGAATAATAGACTGATCTTGTGTACTCTGTCTACAGATGATCCAGGCGAGCAGAGCAGTGATGGAGCTGTCAGACGGAGTCTACGACAGGATCCTACAGATACAGACAACAGGTGAGAGAGAGAGAGACCATATTAGAGACACATATTTCCCTCAGATTACACAGACCCACAAAGAAATTGAAAACAAATCCAATTTTGTTAAATATCTATTGGGTGAAATACCACAGTAGAATCAACTTACAACCAATGTAGAATCTGAACCCACACAAACACCCATAGAGAAATGCACCAAACAAATAGGTGTAGGACCTTAGCAATCTTCGCTGCACAGCCTCCTGAATGTAATTCTATGAGCCCATCTATCTCCTTCATCTGCGTCAAGCATAGCCTTGTGTAACAATTGCTTAACACTATGTTTAAGCTTAAACTCTATTGGACCAGTTAGGTTCTCTATTGGAGCAGTTGGGTTCTCTACTGGACCAGTTGGGTTCTCTACTGGACCAGTTGGGTTCTCTACTGGACCAGTTGGGTTCTCTATTGTACCAGTTGGGTTTTATATTGGACCAGTTGGGTTCTCTACTGGACCAGTTGGCTTCTCTACTGGACCAGTTGGGTTCTCTACTGGACCAGTTGGGTTCTCTACTGGACCAGTTGGGTTCTCTACTGGACCAGTTGGGTTCTCTACTGGACCAGTTGGGTTCTCTACTGGACCAGTTGGGTTCTCTATTGGACCAGTTGGGTTCTCTATTGGACCAGTTGGGTTCTCTATTGGACCAGTTGGGTTCTCTACTGGACCAGTTGGGTTCTCTATTGGACCAGTTGGGTTCTCTACTGGACCAGTTGGGTTCTCTATTGGACCAGTTGGGTTCTCTATTGGACCAGTTGGGTTCTCTATTGGACCAGTTGGGTTCTCTACTGGACCAGTTGGGTTCTATATTGGACCAGTTGGGTTCTCTATTGGACCAGTTGGGTTCTCTACTGGAGCAGTAGGGAGAAATGAAAACCACACAACTGAATAATTTAGGAAACGAATGCCTGCTTGTATTTAGTAAATAACCATACTTACAGAAAATGAATCACCTTGAGTAAATATTGATGTGAAATTTGTTCAATGAGCTGAATGTGAATGAAAAACATCAATAACACTTAGATACAGTATCAGCCATATGTCCTGCCTATAGTTTACTAGGATGCACCCAGCTCTATCTTAATCTGAGGGTCTCTCAGATTTCAATGTTCAATAGCAATACAATAAACATGAATCCACAGGAAAAACCCAACCCAATTCACAAATACTGACTTATAAACCTCTATGAGATGGAATTAAATGTGAGTGACAGTTCCTAACAATCAACACTGTCAGGTGTTTAAGTGTAGCATGTGCTTATAACAATCCCACTGCAATGATGTCTTGCAAGAAAAGTCCCACCACAACGTAGTATGGCAGTGCAAATTCAGTGTTCTCCAAGGAAAACAAATCTTCTTATTGATGTCCTGGGTTCGGGCGGCTCGCCATCCTTGGTGGAACTAAATCCATACTCAAAAAAAACCTGACCAAATCCTGGCGTCAATCTTTCCCTCATTCCCCTCACAGTCTGTATAGATACGTGTTAATATCCAGTTCTCTCTGTTCAGTTCAGTTTTATACAACTTCTCACAAATTGAAACTTTTTCTTCCATGGAATAGCGGAAGATCTGCACATTCCGTTCAAGCTTTTTTTTCAGAACTATGGCACCAACTTGTGTATAATGTGAGTTTTTAGTAGAGCGACTTAGAGAATACTGAGTTTTGATTGGCTCAAAATAAACTGCTCGACATACAGCTTCTCACAGCTGATTTGTAATAGCTGTCGACTTAACCATATCAATAGCAATATAGTATAATATGATTGGTTACTGGAATCTCACTAGTAACGGTAAGTATTCAACATTAGTTGACCTGCGTTACACCTGCTATTGAGAAAGTCTGTCTTCTCGACGGCCTATGTGCACAGTGCCCACAAAATGAGGTGGAAACTGAGCTGCACTTCCTAACCTTCTGCCAAATGTATGACCATATTAGAGACACATATCACACAGACCCACAAATATTTTGAAAAACATACCCAATTTTGATCAACTCCGATATCTATTGGGTGAAATTCCACAGTGTGCCATCACAGCAGCGATATATGTGACCTGTTGCCACAAGAAAAGGGCAACCAGTGAAGAACACAAACCATTGTAAATACAACCTATATATGTTTATTTATTTTCCCTTTTGTACTTTAACTATTTGCACACATGACATTTTAAATGTCTTTATTCTTTTGGAACTTCTGTGAGTGTAATGTTTACTGTAAATTTTTGTATTGTTAATTTCACATTTGTTTATTATCTATTTCACTTGCTTTGGCAATGTAAACATATGTTTCCCATGCCTATAAAGCCCTTAAATTGAATTGAGAGAGAGAGAGGCAGGCCTCATCACGTGACTCAAAGCAACATCAACAGTGATGAAATTGGAGTTGGCTATGACCAGTGATCTGACTCCAGGTCAGCAGTCCGGTAGTCGTGTGAAAGACTTGCCTAGAGGCCCTGCCCACCGACTCTCCTGCTAAGACCTCATCAACAACAGCCTGAAGCCTTTAGTCTGCTGAGACTTCCATGGTTGTCTCAAATGGCACCTTATTCCCTATATAGTGCACTACTTTTGACCAGAGTCCTATGGGCCATTTGGAACGCACCCCATGTCTCTACCTCATCCATCACAGGAACTATTTTCATCTTGGCTCTGAGGGAGATTTGTCCATATGTTAATATTAGATGAGTTTATTTATTGACTGAGTTCTTGATTTATGTAGTTTGTGTTGGCGTAAGCTCTGAGTACAGGTCAATAATCAGTTTATCCTCCCCAAGTCTCATCCTTAACCAATAGGGATGGAAATACAAAACTGACCTTAGATCAGTCTCGTGGTGTAACTTGGCGGAGCAAGGTTTGTTTACCCTGCAGTGACTGCTTGCTGGGCATCATGGGACGGCTGACAACTTGGCATCAATCACATAATACCCCATAATGACAAAGTGAAAACAGGTTTTTAGAAATAAAAAAAAACATACCTTATTTACGTAAGTATTCAGACCCTTTGCTATGGGACTCAAAATTGAGCTCAGGTGCATCCTGTTTCTATTGATCGTCCTTGATATTTCTACAACTTCATTGGAGTCCACCTGTGGTTAATTTTATTGATTGGACATGATTTGGAAAGGCACACACCTGTCTATATCATTCTTAAATGGAAGAAGTTTGGAACCACCTGGACTTTGGCTGCCCGACCAAACTGAGCAATCAGGGGATAAGGGTCTTGGTCAGGGAGGTGACCAAGAACCTGATGGTCACTGAGTTCCTCTGTGGAAATGGGAGAAAGCTCCAGAAGGACAACCATCTCTGCAGCACTCCACCAATCAGGCCTTTATGGTAGAGTGTCCAGATGGATGCCACTCCTCATTAAAAAGCACATGCCCACTTGGATTTTTCCAAAAAACACAAAGCACTCTCAGACCATGAGAAACAAGATTCTCTGGTCTGATGAAACCAAGATTGAATTCTTTGGCCGGAATGCCAAGCATCACATCTGGAGGAAACCTGGCACCATCCCTACGGTGAAGCATAGTGGTGGCAGCATCATGCTGTGGGGATGTTTTTCAGTGGCAGGGAATGGGAGTCTCGTCAGGATTGCGGGAAAGATGAACGGAGCAAAGTACAGAGAGATCCTTGATGAAAACCTGCTCCAGAGTGCTCAGGACCTCAGACTGGGTTGAAGGTTCACCTTCAAACAGGACAACGACCGTAAGCACACGGGCAAGACAATGCAGGAGTGGCTTCAGGACAAGTCTCTGAATGTCCTCGAGCAGCCCAGCCAGAGCCCGGACTTGAACCTGATAAAAACATCTGGAGAGACCTGAAAATAGCTGTGCATCGACGCTCCCCATCCAACCTGAAAGAGCCTGAGAGGATCTGCAGAGAAGAATGGGAGAAACTCCCCAAATACAGGTGTGGCAAGCTTGTAACATCATACCCAAGAAGACTCAAAATCAATTTTATTTCTGTAGCCCTTCTAAAATCAGCTGATACCTCAAAGTGCTGTACAGAATCCCAGCCTAAAACCCCAAACAGCAAGCAATGCAGGTGTAGAAGCACGGTGGCTAGGAAAAACTCCCTAGAAAGGCCAAAACCTAGGACGAAACCAGGCTATGAGGGGTGGCCAGTCCTCTTCTGGCTGTGCCGGGTGGAGATAACAGAACATGGCCAAGATGTTCAAATGTTCATAAATGACCAGCATGGTCAAGTAATAATAATCACAGTAGTTGTCAAGGGTGCAACAAGTCAGCATCTCAGGAGTAAATGTCAGTTGGCTTTTCATAGCAGATCATTAAGAGTCTCTCTACAGCTCCTGCTGTCTCTAGAGAGTTGAAAACAGCAGGTCTGGGACAGGTCGCACGTCCGGTGAACAGGTCAGGGTTCCATAGCCGCAGGCAGAACAGTTGAAACTGGAGCAGCAGCACAGCCAGGTGGACTGGGGACAGCAAGGAGTCATCATGCCAGGTAGTCCTGAGGCATGGTCCTAGGGCTCAGGTCCTTCGAGAGAGAGAAAGAAAGAGAGAATTAGAGAGAGCATACTTAAATTCACACAGGATACCGGATAAGACAGGAGAAGTACTCCAGATATAACAAACTGACCCTAGCCCCCCGACACACAAACTACTGCAGCATAAATACTGGAGGCTGAGACAGGAGGGGTCAGGAGACACTGTGCCCCATTCGATGATACCCCCGGACAGGGCCAAACAGGAAGGATATAACCACACCCACTTTGCCAAAGTACAGCCCCCACACCACTAGAGGGATATCTTCAACCACCAACTTACCATCTTGAGACAAGGCCGAGTATAGCCCACAAAGATCTCCGCCACGGCACAACCCAACGGGGGGCGCCAACCCAGACAGGAAGATCATGTCAGTGACACAACCCACTCAAGTGACGCACCCCTCCTAGGGACGGCATGAAAGAGCACCAGTAAGCCAGTGACTCAGCCCCTGTAATAGGGTTAGAGGCAGAGAATCCCAGTGGAGAGATGGGAACCGGCCAGGCAGAGACAGCAAGGGCGGTTTGTTGTTCCAGTGCCTTTCCGTTCACCTTCACACTCCTGGGCCAGACTACACTCAAATCATATGACCCATATGAGTCTTCAGTAAAGACTTAAGGTTGAGACCGAGTCTGCGTCTCTCGCACGGGTAGGCAGAAGATTCCATAAAAATGGAGCTCTATAGGAGAAACTCAACGCTGTAATCTCTACCAAAGAGTAAAAGGTCTGTATACTTATGCAAGTGTGATATTTCAACAACAAAAAATGCCAACAATTCTAAAAAACAGATATTGCTTTGTCATTGTGTGTAGATTGATGAGGGGGAACTGCATTCGCACCCCTTGACTTTTTCCACATGTTGTGTTACAGCCTGAATTTAAAATGACATTGAGGTTTTGTCACTGGTCTACACCATTAGTCAAAATGTTTACAAATTCATTTGAAATGAAAAGCTGAAATGTCTTCAGTCAGTAAGTATTCAACCCCTTTGTTATGGTAAGCCTAAATATGTTCACAAGCAAAAATGTGCTTAACAAGTCACATAATACATTTTTCATGGACTCACTGTGTGCAATAATAGTGTTTAACATGATTTTTGAATGACTACCTCATCTCTGTACCCCACACATACAAGTATCTGTAAGGTCCTTCACTTGAGCAGTGAATTCAACCACAAAGACCAGGGAGGTTTTCCAATGCCTCGCAAAGCAGGGCAACTAGTGGTAGATGGGTAAAAACATGTAAAAGCAGACACTGAATATCGCTTTGAGCAAAATGAAGTTATTAATTACACTTTGGATGATGTATCAATGCACTCAGTCACTACAAAGATACAGGCGTCCTTCCAAACTCCGTTCCCGGAGAGGAAGGAAACTGCTCAGGGATTTCACCATGAGGCCAATGGTGACTTTAGTTACAGAGTTTAATGGCTGTGAAAGGAGAAAACTGAGGAAGGATCAACAACATTGTAGTTACTCCACAATAATTCCCTCTGTCAATTAGGTTAAAGACGTATAGCCTGTACAGAATAAAAATATTACATAACATGCATCTTGTTTGCAACAAAGCAGTAATACTGCAATACATGTGCCAAAGCAATTAACTTGTTGTCCTGAATACAAAGTGTTATGTTTGGGGCAAATTCAATACAGCACATTACTGAGTACCACTCTTAATATTTTCAAGCATAGTGGTGGCTGCATCATGTTATGGGTATGCTTTAATCATTAAAGAATGGGAGTTTAAGGATAAAAAAATAAACGGAATGGAGCTAAGCACAGGAAAAATCCTAGAGGAAAACCTGGTTCAGTCTACTTTCCACCAGACAATAGGAGGCGAATTCACGTTTCAGCAGGACAATAACCTAAAACACAAGGCCAACTCTACACTGAAGTAGCCTACCAAGAAGCTGGTGAATGTTCCTGAGTGGCGGAGTTACATTTGACATGAAAATATACATCAAGACCTGAAAATGGCTGTCTAGTAATGGTCAACAACCAACTTGACAGAAGAATTATGGGCAAATGTTGCACAATTCAATTGTCTTAGAGACTTACCCAGAAAGACTCACAGCTGTGATCACCGCCAAATGTGATTCTATCATGTATTGACTCAGGGGGTTGAATACTTATCTAATGAAGATAGTGTTTTATTTTCCATACATTTTTACAAAATGTTAGAATTTTTCTTCCACTTTGATTAGTATTTTGTGTAGATCATAGACAAAACATGACATTCATTTGAATCCCACTTTGTAATGCAACTAAATGTGGAAAAATGCAAAGGATGTGAATACTTTCTGAAGGCTCTGTAGATTAGTGTTTGTATTTATTATGGATCCACATTAGCTGTTGCCAAGGCAGCAGCTAGTCTTCATAGGGTCCTGCAAAATTAAGGCAGTTTATGCAATTTTAAAATATTACAATACATTCACAACACACTGTGTGCCCTCAGGCCCCTACTCCTCCACTACCACATAACTACAGTACAAAATCCATGTGTACGTGTGTGTATAGTGCGTATGTTATCATCTGTGTGTGTATGCATGTGTCTGTGCCTGTGTTTGTGTTGCTTCACAGTCCCCGTTGTTCCATAAGGCTTAGAGAGAGAGCGAGAGATATATGAATGGCTTAATAGCTAGAGGAGAGATGACAAGTTTGATAAATGGATGTATTTCAGAGTGGAAGACCGGTGATAGAAAATGGAGTGATTATGTAGATATGGTAAAAACACCCCAGAGTCTGCTCCCAGTCTCCTCCCAGTCTCCTCTCAGAGATTTTATCCCAGAGTCTGCTCCCAGTCTCCTCTCAGAGATTTTTATCTCAGCTCACCTGAGTTCAACCCTTTATTCTCAGATAAATATGAAAAATGAAAATTGTGTGTTTGTGTCAAATCAAATAATGTTATTTGTCACATGCTTCGTAAACACCAGGTCTAGAGGAACAGTGAAATGGGTCCTTTTCCAACAATAGAGAAACGAGGGATAAATACAGTGTAAAACGAATAACCAGTAAAAATACCATGGCTATATACAGGGAGTACCAGTACCGAGTTGATGTGCAGGGGTACGAGGTCATTGAGGTAGATACAGTATGTACATAGCGGTAAAGTGACTAGGCAACAGGACAGAGAGACAGTAGCAGCATGTGTGTGTAAGTCCAGTTTATGTGGATAGAGTCCAAGCAAGAGAGTTAGTGGAAGAAAGGTTCAATGCAGGTAGTCCGGGAGCCATTTTATTAGCTATTTAGCAGACTTGTTTAGCAGCCTTATGGCTTGGGGGTAGAAGCTGTTCAAGGCTTTTGTTGGTTCCAGACTAGGTGCATTGGTACTGCTTGCCATGTGGTAGCAGAGAGAACAGCCTATGGCTTGGGTGGCTGGAATCTTGACAATTTTTGAGCCTTCCTTGACACCGCCTGGTATAGATGGCCAGGAGCTCGGTACTTTTTTAGGGGGGGGGGGGGGGGTTTGGATGTTTGGGCAGTATCAGGCAGAGTTCTGGCCAGTGCCGATGTTTTCTCTCTCCATTCTGTCGGTTCCACTCGGTTACACAGGGAAATGGAACGTTTACAACATGCACACAACGGAATGCCCTGGCACTCAAGCCTCGTCGCCTAGCAACTGCACTGGCAGGCAGGCAGGCAGCCAATGTTGTGTGTGTGTAATGTATATATTAAATTCTGCGTAATTGTGTACTGGTGAATGTTGAAGTTAGTGAGTTGTTTTTGTGTGTGTGTGTGAGTGAGAGAGAGAAAATTGAAGTAAGTTGAGTAAATTGAGTTGTGTTCAGGTCTGTGTTGGCGGTGGTGTTGCTCAGGATGCTGTGTTTAAAAGTCCCCTCAGATGATCCCTGGTTTTGACTAGATGGTATACAGCTATGGACGGAAGGTACTTTACGTAGCAGGTTAGGTTAGGTTCCCTTACAGCGCGAGCTCTGCGTTAACCCACTTCTTAGTCTCCATGGAGATGGTGACAGAGTGTGACAGTGTCCCGGGGCAGACAGAGAAAGTGACAACACCACACATACTCAATCTGGCCAGAGGGAAGAGAGGACAAGGAGTCTGCCTGTCACTCTTGAATCTCTTGTTCTCTTTCCCCATCTATCACTCTTTAATTGAGGCCAGGATTAAACCAAAGGCACATTGTAGAAAGGCACATTTCACTGTAGACAATGCAGAGATTGCATTCACGGATAAACACTGTAGATTTCGGGTCAACCATAAAACTACCTTTAAAAGTTAAAAAATCAAATGCACTTTCTTATTCTTGTATTCAGATCTCTTAACTCTCTACCTTTCTCTGTGTAGTGTAATAGACTGGTTTAGACTTGATCGTTCAATCACAAATACCAGACACTACCAAACCACAGACCTGAGCCGGTCTTGAACCTTGGTTAAGACCTGGAGAGGTTGACAAAGAGGGAAAGGTTCAACATTGCTAATAAGTGTGTGTCGTCCCCTAGCCATGAAGTTCCATGAGACGTTGCATTCCATTGCAGTGAAGGAGGGGCTTAAGGATCGTAAGGTCACCAGAGCTGTGGAGAGTTTCAGCTGGAACATCACCATATTGAAGGTGACTCTACACACAGTCACGCACAGCAGACCAAACACAACATCACCATACTGAAGGTGACTCTACACACAGTCACGCACAGCAGACCAAACACAACATCACCATATTGAAGGTGACTCTACACACAGTCACGCACAGCAGACCAAACACAACATCACCATATTGAAGGTGACTCTACACACAGTCACGCACAGCAGACCAAACACAACATCACCATATTGAAGGTGACTCTACACACAGTCACGCACAGCAGACCAAACACAACATCACCATATTGAAGGTGACTCTACACACAGTCACGCACAGCAGACCAAACACAACATCACCATATTGAAGGTGACTCTACACACAGTCACGCACAGCAGACCAAACACAACATCACCATATTGAAGGTGACTCTACACACAGTCACGCACAGCAGACCAAACACAACATCACCATATTGAAGGTGACTCTACACACAGTCACGCACAGCAGACCAAACACAACATCACCATATTGAAGGTGACTCTACACACAGTCACGCACAGCAGACCAAACACAACATCACCATACTGAAGGTGACTCTACACACAGTCACGCACAGCAGACCAAACACAACATCACCATACTGAAGGTGACTCTACACACAGTCACGCACAGCAGACCAAACACAACATCACCATATTGAAGGTGACTCTACACACAGTCACGCACAGCAGACCAAACACAACATCACCATATTGAAGGTGACTCTACACACAGTCACGCACAGCAGACCAAACACAACATCACCATATTGAAGGTGACTCTACACACAGTCACGCACAGCAGACCAAACACAACATCACCATATTGAAGGTGACTCTACACACAGTCACGCACAGCAGACCAAACACAACATCACCATATTGAAGGTGACTCTACACACAGTCACGCACAGCAGACCAAACACAACATCACCATACTGAAGGTGACTCTACACACACACTGTCACGCACAGCAGACCAAACACAACATCACCATACTGAAGGTGACTCTACACACACACTGTCACGCACAGCAGACCAAACACAACCACAGAACAGTGCCAGTCCGTTTCCATATTAGCCAACTCCGACAAACAGCTCGCTCTCCTATCCTCCCTTCTCCCACTCTCTCTCTCAGGGGCAGGCAGACCTTCTGAAACGGGCTATGACGGAGGTGCAGGAGAACATGAAGCAGGTACACTATGCTGCCCTGACGTCTAACCTTAGTAAGGGTGTGACAGGAGAGGCGACCCGCCCCCGACGCAGCCTGGACACCATCCAGGAGAGAGCTACCACTCCGGCTAGAGGTTCCCCTTAGGTACAGGTCTAGGACCAGCTTACCCACCTCAAATTATATATTAAATCAAAACAGGGGAAATGTCAAATCTGACCTTAGATCAGTTTCTAAGGGCACCGTCATCCTTCTGAGGATCGGCAGGTTGGCCAGAACTGACAACCAAGTTGCTACGCACACTCAAAAGTGAATGGCTCCTTCTGCATCTAACCCGGTTAGGGGCTGTTGGAGTTTAGTTGGCCATTCTCTCCACACAACGATGAAGAGAAGGAAGATGGACTAAAACAATGAAAGAAAAATACTCCTGTTATACCACTGTCAGGAGGGAGGAGTAACGTCGAAGACACTGGAGACAGGAATGTGGAGAGGAATGAAGTCAGACAATCAGAATGGCCTGTCCCTGAATGTTGCTGGAAATATGTTTTTAATCCTACTCTCTGTGAAGTGTTTGTTCTTTTTGTAGCTGGATTCAATCTGTATCGCCGAGTTATCGATGAAGATCCGTTCAATCTGTATCTCCGAGTTATTGATGAAGATCCGTTCAATCTGTATCTCCAAGTTATTGATGAAGATCCGTTCAATCTGTATCTCCGAGTTATTGATGAAGATCCGTTCAATCTGTATCTCCGAGTTATTGATGAAGATCCGTTCAATCTGTATCTCCGAGTTATTGATGAAGATCCGTTCAATCTGTATCTCCGAGTTATTGATGAAGATCCGTTCAATCTGTATCTCCGAGTTATTGATGAAGATCCGTTCAATCTGTATCTCCGAGTTATCGATGAAGATCCGTTCAATCTGTATCTCCGAGTTATCGATGAAGATCCGTTCAATCTGTATCTCCGAGTTATTGATGAAGATCCGTTCAATCTGTATCTCCGAGTTATCGATGAAGATCCGTTCAATCTGTATCTCCGAGTTATCGATGAAGATCCGTTCAATCTGTATCTCCGAGTTATCGATGAAGATCCGTTCAATCTGTATCTCCGAGTTATCGATGAAGATCCGTTCAATCTGTATCTCCGAGTTATCGATGAAGATCCGTTCAATCTGTATCTCCGAGTTATTGATGAAGATCCGTTCAATCTGTATCTCCGAGTTATTGATGAAGATCCGTTCAATCTGTATCTCCGAGTTATCGATGAAGATCCGTTCAATCTGTATCTCCGAGTTATTGATGAAGATCCGTTCAATCTGTATCTCCGAGTTATTGATGAAGATCCGTTCAATCTGTATCTCCGAGTTATCGATGAAGATCCGTTCAATCTGTATCTCCGAGTTATCGATGAAGATCCGTTCAATCTGTATCTCCGAGTTATCGATGAAGATCCGTTCAATCTGTATCTCCGAGTTATTGATGAAGATCCGTTCAATCTGTATCTCCGAGTTATTGATGAAGATCCGTTCAATCTGTATCTCCGAGTTATCGATGAAGATCCGTTCAATCTGTATCTCCGAGTTATTGATGAAGATCCGTTCAATCTGTATCTCCGAGTTATTGATGAAGATCCGTTCAATCTGTATCTCCGAGTTATCGATGAAGATCCGTTCAATCTGTATCTCCGAGTTATTGATGAAGATCCGTTCAATCTGTATCTCCGAGTTATCGATGAAGATCCGTTCAATCTGTATCTCCGAGTTATCGATGAAGATCCGTTCAATCTGTATCTCCGAGTTATCGATGAAGATCCGTTTTAAAATGTTTGAGCCGACATACAGTATGAAGCGACCGCGGGAAAATTGACTTTAATTGTTGATCGCGCTATAAAAGCGTCTCTTCAGCACTATGGATTGAATGGAGTCCTTGTTTTTTGTTGGGGGGAGTGGAGGGCTTTCAGGGCGATCAAAACTACAGAACAATGTGAAACTGAATGAGACCGAAGTGATAACTTACGTGTGGGAGGAGGCTGATTCAGAATGTGTGAATTGTGACTGCTACCAATAAAATATGCTATTTAGCAGACACGTTTATCCAAAGCGACTTACAGTAGTGCATGCATACATTTTGTTTTTGTATGGGTGGCCTCAGCGGGAATCAAACCTACGATCCTGAAGTTGCAAACACCAACTGAGACGCTTCAGCTTCTCCGGGTACAGAGGAACAAAAGAATGTAGACGTGTACAGAGTAGAATGGGAATCCCCATTCATGTCAATTATGCCGTAATGTACGTGTCTGTCTGCAGGTTCACTCCCTTGTACTTGACTGATGAATTAAGGGTGCTGATTAGTAAGGAACTCCTCACCTGTGGATATTGGTGGGATAGGGTTAATGACTCAACTGTATGATCAAAAACAGTATTTCAAGTACTCCTTCCATAGCACCTTGACCAATGCTTTTCTAGGCAGTTGTGTCACACTTCACATTATTATCCTCATTCTGTAAAATGTTACTGGATTTTTACAAAATGGTGACTTCCGATAATAAAATAAAAAAAACATTCCTGACACTGATGTCTTCCATGGTATACCGTCAGATAGCGTGACGAATCAGTCTGCACTGAGCATCACGTAGACTCCACCTGTCGGAAGACAATTGTTGTCCTCTTGAAAACCTGGATGCTGTAGGATGATTCCTTGTTTCGTGGTAAAATTGACATCAATATCTCCTTCAAACCATAACCAGAACCAACCAGTAAGCAAATAAACCAGTCACTTCAAATCATAAAACCCTGTTTTTTTTGTTGTTTTTTACACACACACCACTTTGACCATTTTCTCGACTGATAGCCAGCTGGCCACACATGCAGTCAACAGAGAGACAGAAAACCAGGGCCTGACATCTAAGAGAAGCCAAAGTATTGGATATCCACTGGCATTTTAAAATGTCACTTACAACAGTGGAGGCTGCTGAGGGGAGGAAGGCTCATAATGGCCAGAATGGAATCAAGCATGTTTGTGTTTGATACCATTCATTGCACTCCATTCCAGCCATTTATGAGCCGTCCTCCCCTCAGCAGCCTCCACTTATGAGCATTGTTTACCTTTCACTGCATGTTGTTAGTGTTTTTAGTTAGCATTGCTAATTTAAATATTAGTTGTACTCAATTCAGCATGTTGCTGGCACTTGTATACTGTCCTGTTGAAAAGCCATTCTCTCCCCCTCAACATGACACAGGCATACTGTAACGAGCATTGTATTGGTCTATAGATAATCATCTCTCTGCTGTAGGGACATCCCTCGTGTGTGCAATGCTTTACTTGGCTACTCTAGGAAGCGAGATAAATACAAGGACATCAGAAATAATGAAATCTTATTACATGGAATTGATTTTTTTTAAAGCCTGTTTTCCTTAATTTAATAATTTCACATTACTGCAGCTGTTTTGGGTTAAAATTGTATCTTTAAACAAAATGTAAAGAAGAAGTGAGAATCAGTTAATCTGTCAATGGTTTCCAGGCACTGGTTAAGAGTAGGTAGAAGTTGCCTCCTAACAACTGATACAGGATCAGATATTGTACCATCCACCCTAATGGAAGGTGTAGGACTGCCGATTGGTTAGGAGCAACTTCTACCTCGAAACAGTTAAAGGACAATCAGAGGCGGTGAATGGAGGTAAGACAAGATAAGCTCTTTAGATAGACAGAGGTATGGTACAGACAACTCCCCTACCATTACTACATACCGAGAAGGGAAAGGCATCCCCCACACTGATAAATGCACTATGAATTCCAGTTCCTGAGGGTAGCCTGTGGTGAACTGTCTTGTAGCACCCTCATGTGGCAGAAATGGGTATCACCATTAAAGTCAGATGGGGTTGGATAAGCACTAAGTCCCTAGCATTCAGGAGAAGAGGCTATAGGCATAAGAGAGATCTATGGTATTCATGAAGGAATACAGAGCAGGTAGGTTAAGGTATTGGCGACAGCCTAACGGTAGGCTGCCATAGTCCGATCCAGCAGTGGCGAGTTGGTTTTCCCGTGTGGGGCAGCATATCCTCCAGGTTGGGATGAATCCCTCCAAATGGTTAAGGTGGGTGATTAGGGAGTAGATAAACTGATCCTAGATCTCTGGTTAGTGGTAACTCCCACCCAGATCAGTAAAGTCCAATCGCTCACAGGTCCTGGGAGTTGACCATGGCGAAGTCTGAGTCTTTGCTGTGAATGCTGCCCTCGTCTGGGCTGGAGGAACCTGACGCTGCACCCTGGAACGGCTCCACCCTGACCGAGCTGTGGAGCTGTCTGATTGGAGGGGTCCTCTCCACCCCTCCCCCGGTGGGCGGCAGCTCTCCGTCCTGCGAGACCAGAATGTACTCATCCCAGTTCCTCCCCTCCGAGCCCACACACAGAGAGGAGGACTCTGGGGGAGAAGTCTGAAAGAGAGACAAGGGGCTTGTTCAACACTGCTGTTGACTGGCTGATCAACAAATCAAGTTCCATCATAAATAACTACTAGTATTATTTGTAGATCAGTCAGTCACAATATACCCACAATTCATCACAGATTTTGAAGCATCGGGAATGATACCAAAGTATGCAAGGGTACACCGCAAACATGAGTCTACGTATTAATACAACGTGTTCACCTGTTGCTCTGGTGGGGTTTGCTCCCGCTCTTCTTCCTCCTGTTCTCCATCACCACGCTGTGGTGCGGCCAGGTAAGGCTGGTCTTCATGGTGACTGTTGGCGTGCTGCTGCTGTGCGGCAGAGGCGTGGTCATAGTGGTCGTCAGCGATGGTGATCTCCTCGTTCTCCTCAGTCTCCAGCAGGCTCTGGTTGAAACGCAGAGCTCCCTTCAGGATGTCCTTGATCTGACAGATTCATTCATAAACACACAGAGCAATTCATGATGAACACACACAGATGTACTGAGAACACACACACAGACAATGTACAGTACACATGCACGTACTACACACATGGTCAAAATGCTAACTCACTCAGAGGCGCTAACATGCAAACCACCCCCCACTTATGTGGTGCTGCTGTCCAGTACCTGTTTAAGTCCAGCCAGTGACACCAACACCTCATCCTCTTTCTCCAGGTGCTCCTGTAGGATCACCTCCTGGATCCTACCTGAGGAGACAGACATCAGACCACAAGCTAGGTTTCCATCCAACTGGTGACCGATTTGCATGCTGAATATTCAAAAATATGCATAAAAACAATGTGCATTTTCCCACCAGAAATGTTTCCATCGAATTGTTGCTATTAAATTCCCATGTACCGGATGAAAAATACAAGTTAAATACGTTTCCATCGCATTTTCAACTCTACTGATGGTTTTGTCACAAACTGTTATGTTCTATAGAGAATGTGTCCACTCGTCTTGGCACATGCGCTCTAGCCAACAGCTGGCAGATACAGTGTGGGTAGGCTACCTACATGAGATTATTATGGATAAGAGCCATGTTTGTATCTGTCAAACAGCAGCGAAGCATCAATCATCATGTCACCAGAATAAGACCCTCAATATTTATTGGAAAGGAGCATCAAGCTCATCACCTTGCACTTTCATCACCCTGTGATGTTATAACGCATTTCATCTGTAGCATGCTTTCCTGAGGGTCAGTGCTATCCGGGATCCTTGGGACATCCCTACCTTAAACTCTCTTCAATGGGGGTAGGCACGTCCCATAGATCCTTTCCAGAGTCGTAGTGGGAGGACCAGATAACATATCAAAGCGTGACTCCCAAGTTTACGTCATTATTATTATTATTATTATTATTATTATTATTATTATTATTATTATAATAATAATAATATCAATATTTGCGCATTAAGGCGTTTCCAACGCCATTTCTTGCATAATTACTGTTACCGACAAAAAGATCCCACCTCGTCTAGTTAGATCACAGTCGTAACCCTACACATCGACTTGGTACTGGTACTCCCTGTATATAGACATGCTATTTTTACTGGTTATTCACCGTTTGTCTGAATATACCCACACTAGTGTACTGCATACTATTTAGCATGCACTGTTTAGTAAAACGTATGCGGGTATTCTGAGTAGGTGGGCGGCTCGATTTTTGCATATTCAACAGACACGCGTCGCATTAACCAGCCTGATGATAGCTAATTTCCAATTCGATTACTTTCTGTAAACTCTGAATCGAATAGGAATGAGTTATAGGCCTACTCAGCCTGGTTATAGGCTGTCACATTGGCCCTATACCATTGCCCATTTATCCAGCCCATACAGTTGAAGTCAGAAGTTTACATAATTAGGTTGGTGTCATTAAAACTCGTCTTTCAACCACCTCACAAATTTCTTGTTAACAAACTACAGATTTGGCAAGTCGGTTAGGACATCTACTTTGTGCATGACAAGTAATTTTTCCAACAATTGTTTAAAGACTATCAGACTAGATTACTTAACTTATAATTCACTGTATCACAATTCCAGTTGGTCAGAAGTTACATACACTAAGTTGACTGTGCCTTTAAACAGCTTGGAAATTTCCCGAAAATGTCATGGCTTTAGAAGCTTCTGAGGCTAATTGACATCATTTGAGTCAATTAGAGGTGTACCTGTGGATATATTTCAAGGCCTACCTTCAAACTCAGTGCCTCTTTGCTTAACATCATGGGAAAATCCAAAGAAATCAGCCAAGAACGCATCATTTTTTTTGACCTCCACAAGTCTGGTTCATCCTTGGAAGCAATTTCCAAACACCTGAAGGTACCACGTTCATCTGTACAAACAATAGTACGCAAGTATAAACCCCATGGGACCACGCAGCCGTCATACCGCTCAGGAAGGAGACACATTAGGTTCAAAATAGATGGCCTCATGAGGAGGGAAAATTATGTGGATATATTGAAGAACATCAAGACATCAGTTAAAGCTTGGTCGCAAATGGGTCTTCCAAATGGACAACGACCCCAAACATACTTCCAAAGTTGTGGCAAAATGGCTTAGGGACAACAAAGTCAAGGTATTGGAGTGGCCATCACAAAGCCCTGACCCCAATCCCATAGAAAATATGTGGGCAGAACTGAAATAGCGTGTGCAAGCAAGGAGGCCTACAATCCTGACCCAGTTACACCAGCTCTGTCAGGAGGAATGGGCCGAAGTTCACCCAACATATTGTAGGAAGCTTGTGGAAGGCTACCCTAAACGTTTGACCCAAGTTAAACCATTTAAAGGCAATGCTGCCAAATACTAATTGAGTGTATGTAAACTTCTGACACACTGGGAATGTGATGAAAGAAATACAAGCTGAAATATATCACTCTACTATTATTCTGACATTTCACATTCTTAAAATAAAGTGGTGATCCTAACTGACCTAAGACTAGGATTAAATGTCAGGAATTGTGAAAAACTGAGTTGAAATGTATTTGGCTAAGGTGTAAGTAAACTTCCGACTTCAACTCTATATCCTTTTTAAAAAGGACTGAAGACAGAAACAGAATTTGGTTCCATTTCAACAGTCTATTTATTAGTGAAACCAAAGTGCTGTAACATATCTGAATTAAAACCAAATAGCCTAGTACACACACTAAAACCTTTCAAATCAAAAGGCACAGGAAAACGTGGACCGTCAGCTGCATTGTGAATTCAGAACTGCTGGACAGCAACATACTAAACTAAAGGAGTGATCATTGAGAATGAGTCCTCGGTGCCAACACATTCAGAAATCAAAACGGTTTAGCATTTAGTTTAAAAGCTCTGATTGCCAAGAGAACAATAAACAATTTAATGAGAAAACAGAAAAAGACCTGCAACATCATTTTTAGGAGAACAAAAACTGTAGACTTTTGTTGTCTGGCTACTTAAAGAGAACTGTGGCTCGCCAGCAGCCCAGCTCTTCCAATGCATTGTGGAAAAGTCTACATTGAATTCTACTAGAAGAGCTGAAAGTAGAACATCTTGGTTTTTAAACCATACTAGACTTTCAAAAATGCACATACTATAAAACATATTTTACCATACTGAAAATGCGTCCTGCGCGATTGCGTAGTTTCCTGCTATTCATTGATTAGCACACGCCCATGTCTAACTGATCAGCTGATGATTTCAGTAGCACACTCCCATGTCTAACTGATCAGCTGTTGATTTCAGTAGCACACCCCTATGTCTAACTGATCAGCTGTTGATTTCAGTAGCACACCCCCATGTCTAACTGATCAGCTGTTGATTTCAGTAGCACACCCCCATGTCTAACTGATCAGTTGTTGATTTCAGTAGCACACCCCCATGTCTAACTCATCAGCTGTTGATTTCTGTAGTACACCCCCATGTCTAACTGATCAGCTGTTGATTTCAGTAGCACACCCCTATGTCTAACTGATCAGCTGTTGATTTCAGTAGCACACCCCCATGTCTAACTGATCAGCTGTTGATTTCAGTAGCACACCCCCATGTCTAACTGATCAGCTGTTGATTTCAGTAGCACACCCCCATGTCTAACTGATCAGTTGTTGATTTCAGTAGCACACCCCCATGTCTAACTCATCAGCTGTTGATTTCTGTAGTACACCCCCACGTCTAACTGATCAGCTGTTGATTTCAGTAGCACACCCCCATGTCTAACTGATCAGCTGTTGATTTCAGTAGCACACCCCCATGTCTAACTGATCAGCTGTTGATTTCAGTAGCACACCCCCATGTCTAACTGATCAGCTGTTGATTTCCGTAGCACACCCCCATGTCTAACTCATCAGCTGTTGATTTCAGTAGCACACCCCCATGTCTAACTCATCAGCTGTTGATTTCAGTAGCACACCCCCATGTCTAACTGATCAGCTGTTGATTTCCGTAGCACACCCCCATGTCTAACTCATCAGCTGTTGATTTCAGTAGCACACCCCCATGTCTAACTGATCAGCTGTTGATTTCAGTAGCACACCCCCATGTCTAACTGATCAGCTGTTGATTTCCGTAGCACACCCCCATGTCTAACTCATCAGCTGTTGATTTCAGTAGCACACCCCCATGTCTAACTCATCAGCTGTTGATTTCCGTAGCACACCCCCATGTCTAACTGATCAGCTGTTGATTTCCGTAGCACACCCCCATGTCTAACTGATCAGCTGTTGATTTCAGTAGCACACCCCCATGTCTAACTCATCAGCTGTTGATTTCAGTAGCACACCCCCATGTCTAACTCATCAGCTGTTGATTTCAGTAGCATATCTAACTGTTGTCAAAGCTGAAATGAGTATGACATCCGGTCATTTAAAGTTTACTTGATTTTTTTCGCATACTCAAACAGCCTACTATTTAGGACTCAAGTATGGGTATTCAGACACTGTTTCTTTATTCCTCGTGTCACTATTTCTATTTAATTTGTCATTTTATCTTTCACTTTCACGTGTGTTGATACTGGATTTGCAATCTATCCACTGATGCGTCAGGGTTGTTAAACTCAATGTGCATGTTAATATATGTATATGTAGGGAAACTTACCAATGTGTGTGTTCATCATCTTGGCACAGTACTTGCTCATGGCCTCTAGGTCATTGATCTGACCCTGCAGGAAGGACACCTGGGCCTCCAACTCCTCCTCCTGACAACACAGAGGGAACAACTTAGTGTGAGTGAGAGAGCGTGAGAGAGAGTGAGAAATATGAGCTAGGAAAGAGACCTGCAGAGAAAGATGGAGAAAAAGAGAGATACTCACGGCCTCTTTCTTGCCCATGGTCTTGCTGTGGGAGCGAGTGATGTTGAAGAAGGAGTCCTTCTTGGTGGCTGAGAGGGGTGGGGACAAGGTGCTGATGTCACTTCCCCTGGAGACGGGAAGGGGCGGGGACGCTGTGGTGTGACCCTGTCCCCCAGAGAGACTTTCTATGCTGGGGGAGGAGCTAACTGTCCTGGAGGTTTGGCCTGAAAAAGAGAGAAACGATGAACACAAAGACAAACAGATGAGGGCTGTGAGTAGCAGAGAGAGAACCGATGAACCAGTGCTGTTGTCACAAACCTTGATCCTGTTCTTACCTCCTCAATGTTCAAATCTCCTCAACATATGAGTGTGTGATGACTGTATTCAGGTTCAACCTACTTACTGCAGCGAAGGAGAATGTTTTGAGTCAGAGCCAGTCTCTCTTGACTAGTGGTTTAACATGCATCCAAGAAGGCACTATACTATTCAACTCTGGACTACCACACTTCTGCTGGCTTGCATCTTTCAGTGATTGGTTAAGACCAGTGTGAATGTGGACCTTATAAAAGTTCAATGCCATTGACTGATGGATTCTTTGGTGATAAAATAACCAGGAGGAAAATACTTTACAAAGCCAACAGTGCTGTGATGCTCAGAGATCAGGGTTTAAACAAACGGTTGAAAGGGGATGCAAAAACACGGCAACACACACATATGCACACAAGCGGTTGCTATGGTAGCAGTTACCTTGTGTGTCAGAAAATGTGGGTGGAGAGACTCCGCCTGAAACTACATCTAACATACAGGAGGGTGAGTCTATCACTCGAGCACACCACAGGAGGTTGGTGGCACCTTAACTGGGGAGGACAGGCTCGTGGTAATGACTGGCTCTAACCAGAATAGAAAGAGGATGTCTGTACTAATGTACTTGTCCTCCTGCTCAGTTGTGCACTGGTGCCTCCCACTCTTTCTATTCTGGTTAGAAACAGTTTGCGCTCTTCTGTGAAGGGAGTAGTACACAGCGTTGTACGAGCTCTTCAGTTTCTTGGCAATTTCTTGCATAGAATAGCCTTCATTTCTCAGAACAAGAATAGACTGATGAGTTTCAGAAGAAAGGTCTTTGTTTCTGGACATTTTGAGCCTGTAATTGAACCCACAAATGCTGATGCTAGTCTAAAGAAGGACAGTTTTATTGCTTCTTTAAAATCAGCACGTTTTCAGCTGTGCTAACAATTGCAAAAGGGTTTTCTAATGATCAATTAGCCTTTTAAAATCGATTAGCTAACACAACGTGCCATTGGAACACAGGAGTGGTGGTTGCTGAAAATGGGACTCTGTACGCCTATGTAGATATTCCATAATAAATCAGCCGTTTCCAGCTACAATAGTCATTTAGAACATTAACAATGTCTACACTGTATTTCTGATCAATTTGATGTTATTTTAAAAGGAGAAAAATGTTTTGCTTTTCTTTCAAAAACAAGGACATTTCTAAGTGCAACGACCTTAAGCATACGGGTAAGACAATTCAGGAGTGGCTTCGGGGCAATCTCTGAATGTCCTTGAGTGACCCAGCCAGAGCCCGGACTTGAACCCGATTGAACATCTCTGGAGAGACCTGAAAACAGCTGTGCAGCAACGCTCCCCATCCAACCTGACTGAGCTTGAGAGGATCTGCAGAGAAGAATGAGAGAAACTCCCCAAATACAGGTTTGCCAAGCTTGTAGCATCAGACCAAAGAAAACTCAAGGTTGTAATCGCTGCCAAAGGTGCTTCAACAAAGTACTGAGTAAAGGGTCTGAATTCTTACGTAAATGTAATTTCAGTTTTATACAATTTTTAAAAATGTCTTTACCCGTTTTTACTTTGTCATTATGGGGTATTGTGTGTCGATTGAGGGGGGAAATGATTTAATACATTTTAGAATAAGGCTGTAACGTAACAACATTTTGAAAAAGTCTGAAAAAAAGGGGCATGCACACCCACCGACCCACACACACACTTCATAGTTGATTATTGCTATATGGTGATGGGGGTGATGGGGCCATGCATGCTTTTCAACCTCCCACACCCGCCCGTCCGATTAGCATCACTCCTCTGGACGGTTCTGACTTAGGTATTTGTAGTTGTCCACATATTCTAGGTGTCTGGTTAGACTGTAAACTCTCCTTCCAGACTCATATTAAACATCTCCAATCCAAAATTAAATATAGAATCTGCTTCCAATTTCGCAACAAAGCCTCCTTCACTCATGCTGCCAAACATACCGTTGTAAAACTGACTATCCTACTGATCCTCAACTTCGGCGATGTCATTTACAAAATAGCTTCCAATACTCAACTCAGCAAATACTCAACTCAGCAAACTGGATGCAGTCTATCACAGTGCCATTTTCCGTTTTGTCACCAAAGCCCCTTATACTACCCACCATTGCGACCTGTATGCTCTAGTGGGCTGGCCCTCGCTACATATTTGTCGCCAGACCCACTGGCTCCAGGTCATCTATAAGTCTATGCTAGGTAAAGCTCCGCCTTATCTTAGCTCACTGGTCACAATAACAACACCCACCCGTAGCACGCGCTCCAGCAGGTATATCTCACTGGTCATCCCCAAAGCCAACACCTCCTTTGGCCGCCTTTCCTTCCAGTTCTCTGTTGCCAGTGACTGGAACAAATTGCAAAAATCGCTGAAGCTGGAGACTTATAATTCCCTCACTAACTTTAAACATCAGCTATCCGATCAGCTAACCGATCGCTGCAGCTGTACATAGCTCACCCAATCTACCTACCTCATCCCCATATTGTTTTTATTTGACTTTTCTGCTCTTTTGCACACCAGTATTTCTACTTGCACATCATCTGCTATTTATCACTCCATTGTTAATTTACTAAGCTGTAATTACTTCGCTACTATGGCCTATTTATTGCCTTACCGCCTCACGCCATTGGCACACACTGTATATAGACTTTCCCCCCCTATTGTGTTATTGACTGCACGCTTGTTTATTCCATGTGTAACTGTGTTGTTTGTGTCGCACTGCTTTGCTTTATCTTGACCAGGTCGCAGTTGTAAATGAGAACTTGTTCTCAACTAGTTTACTTGGTTAAATAAAGGTGAAAAAAAATTCAAAAATATTTTCTAAGATTCTGTATGGATGGATGTGTGGACATCAATGTCCTAGTATACCTGTTAGATTATGTGTGTATGTGTTCCCAACCCTCACCTTGGCTCAGGTAGACTGGCATGCTCTCAGACTTCAGTAGGCGCTGGTGCTGGGACTGGGAGTGTGTCTGCAGGGGGGCATGGCCAGAGAACAGGGGCTCGGCCTGGGGGCGGGGGGCTGCAGTGAGGGGGGAGGGGGCAGAACGAATCTCGCTGTTGATTGGAGAGATAACACTGGCAACACCCCCTGATATGGCTGGGGCGATGAGCTTCCTCCCAAAGCTGAGCAGGCTGCTGGAGACTTTGTTGATGTTGAGAGGAGCCGTCTTGGCACTGGCACAGAGGGGTTGGGAGAGAGAGAGAGAGAAAAAAAAGAAAGAGTTAGTTTAGGAAGATATTGTGAAACAACAAAGTGTGTGTGTGTGTGTGTGTGTGTGTGTGTGTGGTTACAATCATTGTCCCTCATGCTCGTGCGTGTGTGCAAGCAAGCTTACTGGGTGCTGTTGACCAGGTCTGCCCCTCTGGTCTTGTAATAGTCCAGATTCTGTTGGAACTGGTAGTTGGCCGGCCGAGGATTGTTCTAAAGGAAAAGGTGTTGACAGTGAATACAGCTCAGCTTAAATAGTGATAAAATAGAGACGCTGTGAAAAATAGTGTGTGTGTGGTCTCACATGGTCCCAGATCTCCATGTGGTTGAGCCAACTACTCTGAATAACATCGCCATGCCACACTACGAACTAGAGGTCTTAATGGGTCCGGGTGGACCTGATATTACCCGGACCAGGTTCTGAAATTCTAACTTGTCATCTGGGTCAGGTCCTGTTGGATTGTTGTCAGGTCTCTGGCCTATGTAACTACAGCTGATAGACCCGAGTGGACCCGACCACAGCGCTGCATAACCCAAATATGCATAACCAGCATATTTATTTTACTCTAATAAGGTTACTTTATTAACTACTAGAAGGCCTAGCCAATACACACTGAGTCAAAAAACATTAAGAAAACCTTCCTATTATTGTGTACTCAGAACAGACTCAATTCTTTAGGGCAGGGACTCTAAAAGGTGTCGAAAGCGTTCCACAGGCATGCTGGCCCATGTTGACTACAATGCTTCCCACAGTTGTGTCAAGTTGGCTGGATGTCATTTGGGCAGTGAAGGGACATAAGTCAGGACAGCTCACAACAAACCAGAACACTGTCAGGGCAGCGACCCTGCCGTCTCCAACACACACCTTCAGGGTGGACAAACAACCAAGGTGAGGTGTGTGTTGCTCATGTCTCTCAGAAATGTGTGTGAGCTCTTACCTTGGGGTCTCGGAGGAACAAAGCCTTGTGTAGTAGGGTGTGGATGTCTCCTATAGGTGGGTAGTGCATTAGAAGGCCCAGACAGGTCTGGAAGTTACTCGCTATCACTGAGCCAGACAGGGGAACAACACAAACAGTTAGCAGGGCTCAATGACTGACTGACTAACTGATTGACAGCTGATTGATGGGCAGTGAGGGAGGTCCTTACAGGCATCTCTGATGTAGAGCAGCATGGCTACGAAGACATAGTCCACCAGGTCTAGAGTGATGCTGTCAGCGAACAGGGCATCCCACACCACCAACAGGTCCTGCAGGGGGAACTCACGGCCAAAAAGCAGGCGCACCCAGCGACTAGAGATATACACAGATACACACACAATAAAGATGCGTACACACACACACACTAAACAGACGCACCCACTGACTAGAGATAGACGAATACACACACGCTAAACAGACGCACCCACTGACTAGAGATAGACGAATACACACACAAACAGACGCACCCACTGACTAGAGATAGACAAATACACACACGCTAAACAGACGCACCCACTGACTAGAGATAGATGGATACACACACGCTAAACAGACGCACCCACTGACTAGAGATAGACGGATACACACACGCTAAACAGACGCGCACACACACACACACACACATTATACAGACGGACACACACCGACTAGATAGACTGATACACACTGAACAGATGCACACCCACGCAGTAAACAGATGAGTGGGAGCAAACACACTAAACAGACGGACACATTATACAGAAGCACTCACCGACTAGAGATACAGACGGACACACCCACCCACCATCCATACAGACGGACACACACCCACCCCATCCACACAGACGGACACACCCACCCCATCCATACAGACGGACACACACCCACCCCATCCATACAGACGGACACACACCCACCCCATCCATACAGACGGACACACACCCACCCCATCCATACAGACGGACACACACCATCCATACAGACGGACACACACCATCCATACAGACGGACACACACACCATCCATACAGACACACACACACACTCCATACAGACGGACACACACACACACTCCATACAGACGGACACACACACACACTCCATACAGACGGACACACACACTCCATACAGACGGACACACACACTCCATACAGACGGACACACACACTCCATACAGACGGACACACACACTCCATACAGACGGACACACACACTCCATACAGACGGACACACACACTCCATACAGACGGACACACACACTCCATACAGACGGACACACACACTCCATACAGACGGACACACACACTCCATACAGACGGACACACACACTCCATACAGACGGACACACACACTCCATACAGACGGACACACACACTCCATACAGACGGACACACACACTCCATACAGACGGACACACACACTCCATACAGACGGACACACACACTCCATACAGACGGACACACACACTCCATACAGACGGACACACACACTCCATACAGACGGACACACACAGCACTGACGAGAGATACAGACTGAACAGAACAGACGTGTGCGCACACACACACACACACCGACTAGAGATAGACGAATACACACCACACACAATAAAGACACGCACATGCACTTAGACCCAGACACACAAACACAGGTGGCGATACTCACATGCCGTATATCTGTGGGGCGATCTCCAGGCGGTTGACGTGCATGTGCAGCTCCACATCGTGCTTTTTCACCAGCTGGTCCTGGATGCGGTTCACTTTGGTTACTATGGCAACAGACGGCCCCAAGTCTTGCGGCCGGGCGAACGGCATGCTGGTTAGCATTTCCTCCTTTCCCTGAGGAGAACGTCACCACGAGGTTTAGACGGCGTCATCACAGCATTGGAATAACATGAAACATGAACATAACATACAATGCTGGAATACGTTAGAATTAGCAACGTCATCAAAAGTGTTCGGTTTAAAAACAATCCTAATGAATGGATAAAGATACTCCAAACTTTTTGAATTGGTTTTAAATCCATTAGGTATAAAACATTTTACTGACACGGACAAATAATGAATAAGAGTTCAGGAATTTGTGGGAATTTAAGTATTACATTTGTCAAATTTACCCTACCCGTCTACCCTACCTGCACCGTCTAGGTCTGGTCTACCTGCACCGTCTAGGTCTGGTCTACCTGCACCGTCTAGGTCTGGCTACCTGCACCGTCTAGGTCTGGTCTACCGGCACCGTCTAGGTCTGGTCTACCGGCACCGTCTAGGGCCTACCGGCACCGTCTAGGCCTACCTGCACCGTCTAGGCCTACCTGCACTCACCTGCTCTGTCTAGGCCTACCTGCACCGTCTAGGCCTACCTGCACTCACCTGCTCTGTCTAGGTCTACCTGCACTCACCTGCTCTGTCTAGGCCTACCTGCACTGTCTAGGTCTACCTGCTCTGTCTAGGCCTACCTGCACTGTCTAGGCCTACCTGCACTGTCTAGGCCTACCTGCACTGTCTAGGCCTACCTGCACTCACCTGTTCTGTCTAGGTCTACCTGCACCCACCTGCTCCGTCTAGGCCTACCTGCACCGTCTAGGCCTACCTGCACTCACCTGCTCCGTCTAGGTCTACCTGCACTCACCTGCTCCGTCTAGGCCTACCTGCACTCACCTGCTCC
This sequence comes from Oncorhynchus mykiss, assembly GCF_013265735.2. NCBI lineage: Eukaryota > Metazoa > Chordata > Actinopteri > Salmoniformes > Salmonidae > Oncorhynchus > Oncorhynchus mykiss. Next base: position 15,203,062 of record NC_050572.1, read on the forward strand.
GTCTAGGCCTACCTGCACTCACCTGCTCCGTCTAGGCCTACCTGCACTCACCTGCTCCGTCTAGGCCTACCTGCACTCACCTGCTCCGTCTAGGCCTACCTGCACTCACCTGCTCCGTCTAGGCCTACCTGCACTCACCTGCTCCTTCTAGGCCTACCTGCACTCACCTGCTCCTTCTAGGCCTACCTGCACTCACCTGCTCCGTCTAGGCCCACCTGCACTCACCTGCTCCGTCTAGGCCTACCTGCACTCACCTGCTCCGTCTAGGCCTACCCGCTCCGTCTAGGCCTACCTGCACTGTCTATGCCTACCCGCTCCGTCTACCCGCTCCGTCTAGGTCTACCTGCACTCACCTGCTCCGTCTAGGCCTACCTGCACTCACCTGCTCCGTCTAGGCCTACCTGCACTCACCTGCTCCGTCTAGGCCTACCCGCTCCGTCTAGGCCTACCTGCACTCACCTGCTCCGTCTAGGCCTACCCGCTCCGTCTAGGCCTACCTGCACTGTCTATGCCTACCCGCTCCGTCTACCCGCTCCGTCTACCCGCTCCGTCTACCCCCACCTTCACTCATCTGCGGCGTCTAAACTGCTTCACCACTGAAGTTGGAAACTTATATCTCCCGCACTAACTTTAAGCATCAGCTGTCAGAGCAGCTTACCAATCGCTCATTTAAGCCATTGGCGGAGTGTTTGACAGGTCTTTACAAAAATAGCTGGTGAGTGTTACTACTAAAGAGTATTACCAGGAGTACTACTACTGACCCTTCTGACTTCCCTCTGGAAGCTGGAGAACCAGGGTTCTGCTGTCTCCATCAGCTGGGAAAACATGGCACTGCACAACAAAGACACACAGAGGAGAATGTCTCATGTTAGAAGTCTCTCTGACTTGTCCATATTATTGCCATCACCTAGGACAGGGATGGGCAACTTTGATGGGGGTAGGGGCCACAAAAAAACAGAACTGATCATGAGGCCCCCCCGCGGACAAAACATTTTAGCTGCCCCCCTCGTGAAAGCGAAGATAAAAACAAAATGTGGGTTTAAGTTAATTTCATGCAGTTCTGCACATTTTGCCATTTTAAAGCAAGTTTTCTGCAATTCTACACATTTTGCCACAGGGTTGAGGTAAATGATGATCAATGGACCCCACCCCAGTCATAATTCAAGTTTGGTAAGTTAGTCAAGCAGCCAGCTATTTAATCAAAAAACATTTAGCTGACACAGGCTAATTTAGTGACTGCGGATGCGCAACCAAATTTCAAAATTGCACCTTGTGTATTTTACTATTCTAACTCTCAATAGTAACTTAATTTAGGAACTGAGTTCCTAAAATATATATTTATATAAAAATTATAATAATTATAATAAAAGTGAAATTAGTTCACGGGCCTAAAGACCAGTTGGTCATCCCTGACCTACGATGTGATGAAGGTAGGAGAATAATGAATATTTAACTCACTAGGCATCATGCTCCTGGAACATAGGATTCAGTAGAGACATCAACTCCTCACTGTGGACCAAAGACAAAAGCATTAGATCATTACAGACCAATTTCGAGGAATGGACAGGATAGGGTTAAACTGAAGGGAAGTCAATGTGGAGGAGGAGTGCAGGTGTGACTGACCTGGGGTGGGCGGTCTCGCTGGCGTGCTGAAAGGCCTGATGGTCACAGTGTAGGACAAACACAATAGGAGCCAACAACTCATGCATTCCCTGCAGAAAGAGAGGGGGATAGAGAGTGAGAGTGCGAGAGAGAGCGAGAGCGCGAGAGAGAGAGAGCGCGAGAGAGAGAGAGCGCGAGAGAGAGAGAGCGCGAGAGAGAGAGAGCGCGAGAGAGCGAGAGCGCGAGAGAGCGCGAGAGCGCGAGAGCGCGAGAGAGCGAGAGAGGGAGAGAGGGAGAGAGGGAGAGAGCGAGAGAGCGAGAGAGCCGGCTACCCGGATAAAGCACTAAATAAACTTCAGTTAGTGCTAAATACGGCTGCTAGAATCCTGACTAGAACCAAAAAATTTGATCATATTACTCCAGTGCTAGCCTCTCTACACTGGCTTCCTGTCAAAGCAAGGGCTGATTTCAAGGTTTTACTGCTAACCTACAAAGCATTACATGGGCTTGCTCCTATCTATCTCTCTGATTTGGTCCTGCCGTACATACCTACACGTACGCTACGGTCACAAGACGCAGGCCTCCTAATTGTCCCTAGAATTTTTAAGCAAACAGCTGGAGGCAGGGCTTTCTCCTATAGAGCTCCATTTTTATGGAACGGTCTGCCTACCCATGTCAGAGACGCAAACTCGGTCTCAACCTTTAAGTCTCTACTGAAGACTCATCTCTTCAGTGGGTCATATGATTGAGTGTAGTCTGGCCCAGGAGTGGGAGGGTGAACGGAAAGGCTCTGGAGCAACGAACCACCCTTGCTGTCTCTGCCTGGCCGGTTCCCCTCTTTCCACTGGGATTCTCTGCCTCTAACCCTATTACAGGGGCTGAGTCACTGGCTTTACTGGGGCTCTCTCATGCCGTCCCTGGAGGAGGTGCGTCACCTGAGTGGGTTGAGTCACTGATGTGGTCATCCTGTCTGGGTTGGCGCCCCCCCCCCCCCTCCCTTAAGTTGTGCCGTGGCGGAGGTCTTTGTGGGCTATACTCAGCCTTGTCTCAGGATGGTAAGTTGGTGGTTGAAGATATCCCTCTAGTGGTGTGGGGGCTGTGCTTTGGCAAAGTGGGTGGGGTTATATCCTTCCTGTTTGGCCCTGTCCGGGGGTGTCCTCGGAGTGGGCCACAGTGTCTCCTGACCCCTCCTGTCTCAGCCTCCAGTATTTATGCTGCAGTAGTTTATGTGTCGGGGGGCTAGGGTCAGTTTGTTATATCTGGAGTACTTCTCCTGTCCTATTCGGTGTCCTGTGTGAATCTAAGTGTGCGTTCTCTAATTCTCTCCTTCTCTCTTTCTCTCTCTCGGAGGACCTGAGCCCTAGGACCATGCCCCAGGACTACCTGACATGATGACTCCTTGCTGTCCCCAGTCCACCTGGCTGTGCTGCTGCTCCAGTTTCAACTGTTCTGCCTTATTATTATTCGACCATGCTGATCATTTATGAACATTTGAACATCTTGGCCATGTTCTGTTATAATCTCCACCCGGCACAGCCAGAAGAGGACTGGCCATCCCACATATGCTCTCTCTAATTCTCTCTTTCTTTCTCTCTCTCGGAGGACCTGAGCCCTAGGACCATGCCCCAGGAATACCTGACATGATGACTCCTTGCTGTCCCCAGTCCACCTGACTGTGCTGCTGCTCCAGTTTCAACTGTTCTGCCTTATTATTATTCGACCATGCTGATCATTTATGAACATTTGAACATCTTGACCATGTTTTGTTATAATCTCCACCCGGCACAGCCAGAAGAGGACTGGCCACCCCACATAGCCTGGTTCCTCTCTAGGTTTCTTCCTAGGTTTTGGCCTTTCTAGGGAGTTTTTCCTAGCCACCGTGCTTCTTCACCTGCATTGCTTGCTGTTTGGGGTTTTAGGCTGGGTTTCTGTACAGCACTTTGAGATATCAGCTGATGTACGAAGGGCTATATAAAATAAATTTGATTGATTGAGAGCGAGAGAGCGAGAGCGAGAGAGAGCGCGAGAGAGAGCGAGAGGAGCGCGAGAGGAGCGCGAGAGGAGCGCGAGAGGAGCGCGAGAGGAGCGCGAGAGAGCGCGAGAGAGCGCGAGAGAGCGCGAGAGAGCGAGAGAGAGCGAGAGAGAGCGAGAGAGAGCGCGAGAGAGCGCGAGAGAGCGCGAGAGAGAGCGAGAGAGAGCGAGAGAGAGCGAGAGAGAGCAACGAGAGAGAGAGCAACGAGAGAGAGAAACGAGAGAGAGAGAGAGAGAGCGAGAGAGAGAGAGAGAGAGAGAGAGAGAGCGCGAGAGAGAGAGAGAGAGAGCGCGAGAGAGAGAGAGAGAGCGCGAGAGAGAGAGAGAGCGCGAGAGAGAGAGAGAGAGAGCAACGAGAGAGAGAGCAACGAGAGAGAGAAACGAGAGAGAGAGACGAGAGAGAGAGAGAGAGAGAGCGAGAGAGAGAGAGAGAGCGCGAGAGAGAGAGAGAGCGCGAGAGAGAGAGAGAGCGCGAGAGAGAGAGAGAGAGCGCGAGAGAGAGAGAGAGCGCGAGAGAGAGAGAGAGAGCGAGAGAGAGAGAGAGAGAGCGCGAGAGAGAGAGAGAGAGCGCGAGAGAGAGAGAGAGAGCGCGAGAGAGAGAGAGAGAGCGCGAGAGAGAGAGAGAGAGCGCGAGAGAGAGAGAGAGAGCGCGAGAGAGAGAGAGAGCGCGAGAGAGAGAGAGAGCGCGAGAGAGAGAGAGAGCGCGAGAGAGAGAGAGAGAGCGCGAGAGAGAGAGAGAGAGCGCGAGAGAGAGAGAGAGAGCGCGAGAGAGAGAGAGAGCGCGAGAGAGAGAGAGAGCGCGAGAGAGAGAGAGAGCGCGAGAGAGAGAGAGAGAGCGCGAGAGAGAGAGAGAGCGCGAGAGAGAGAGAGAGAGCGCGAGAGAGAGAGAGAGCGCGAGAGAGAGAGAGAGCGCGAGAGAGAGAGAGAGCGCGAGAGAGAGAGAGAGAGCGCGAGAGAGAGAGAGCGCGAGAGAGAGAGAGCGCGAGAGAGAGAGAGCGCGAGAGAGAGAGAGAGCGCGAGAGAGCGCGAGAGGTGTGTCCCAGGTGTGTCCCAGGATAAATACACCACTTCCCCATTCATGGAGGAGACTCTCTCCATGCAGACACCTTTATGGATTTAGTTGTTTCTTGGTGTTTTTTTGGTTGTTTGCTTTAGCATCTTTCAACACCCTGCATGATCACATTCATGCATGCAAAACACTCACTTACACTACTGATTACACACACCATTGCATATTGTACTTAATAAATATATATGTTTTGTTACTCCTTATCTCCACGTTGTCTCCCTTTTGTTACGGGCTTTGAGCCGGTTCGTGACATTTGGTAGGTACACCTATAGCTCATCTCTTGGCAGTAGTACTGTAGACTACTTTAACACTGACCTCAAACCAGAGTCTCTCAGGGGTGTCAGTGGGCTGACTTTGAACGCTCTATCAGACCACAGCAAAATCACAGTCTACTTGAACAGAGCCATACTCAATCATGAGGCATCAAAGCCAAAGGAACTGAGTAACATTAAGAAATGCTATAGATGGAAGGAATGCAGTTTGGAAACCTACCAAACAATTAGGCAACAACAAATTCAATCCCTTTTAGACAATTTCCTGGGTAAAATGTTCCACTGTAATAGTGAAGGTGTAAACTTGGCAGTAGAAAATCTTAACAGTATACTTGACCTCTCAGCTTCCCTATCAAATTTAAAATAGAAAATTAATAAATCACAAATGGTATGATGAATGCAAAAATATAAGAAAGAAACTGAGAAACCTGTCCAACCAAAAACAGAGGGACCAGAAATTCACTATGGTGAATCACTAAAACAATACAGAAATACACTATGGAAAAAGAAGTAACAGCACGTCAGAAATCAGCTCAATGTAATTGAAGAATCCATAGAATCTAACCACTTCTGGGAAAATTGGAAAACACTAAACAAAAACAAAGAATTATCTATCCAAAATGGAGATGTATGGGTAAACCACTTCTCCAATTTTTTTGGCTCTATAACAAAGAGCAAAAAAATATACGAATCAACTATTAAAGACTACCGGAACCCACTGGATTCTCCAATTACCTTGAATGAGTTACAGGACAAAGTAAAAAGCCTCCAACGCAAAAAGGCATGTGGTGTTGATGGTATCCTTAATGAAATGATCAAATATACAGACAACAAATTCCAATTGGCTATACTAAAAGTCTTTAACATCATCCTTAGCTCTGGCATCTTCCCCAATATTTGGAACCAAGGACTGATCACCCCAATCCACAAAAGTGGCGACAAATTTGACCCCAATAACTACCGTGGAATATGAGTCAACAGTAACCTTGGGAAAATCCTCTGCATTATCATTAACAGCAGACTCGTACATTTTCTCAATGAAAACAATGTACTGAGCAAATGTCAAATTGGCTATTCACCCTGCACACCCTAATTGACAACCAAACAAACCAAAACAAAGGCAAAGTCTTCTCATGCTTTGTTGATTTCAAAAAAGCCTTCGACTCAATTTGGCATGAGGGTCTGCTATACAAATTGATGGAAAGTGGTGTCGGGGTTAAAACATACAACATAAAATCCATGAACACAAAAAACACGCACATTTCTTCACACAGGGCCATGGGGTGAGACAGGGATGCAGCTTAAGCCCCACCCTCTTCAACATATATATCAACGAATTGGCGCGGGCACTAGTAAAGTCTGCAGCACCCGGCCTCACCCTACTAGAATCCGAAGTCAAATGTCTACTGTTTGCTAATGATCTGGTGCTTCTGTCACCAACCAAGGAGGGCCTACAGCTGCACCTAGATCTTCTGCACAGATTCCGTCAGACCTGGGCCCTGACAGTAAGTCTCAGTAAGACCAAAATAATGCTGTTCCAAAAAAGGTCCAGTCACCAGGACCACAAATACAAATTCCATCTAGACACTGTTGCCCTAGAGCACACAAAAAAAACTATACATACCTTGGCCTAAACATCAGCGCCACAGGTAACTTCCACAAAGCTGTGAACGATCTGAGAGACAAGTCAAGAAGGGCATTCTACGCCATCAAAAGGAACATAAAATTCAACAAACCAATTAGGATCTGGCTAAAAATACTTGAATCAGACATAGAGCCCATTTCCCTTTATGGTTGTGAGGTCTGGAGTCCACTCACCAACCAAGACTTCACAAAATGGGACAAACACCAAATTCAGACTCTGCATGCAGAATTCTGCAGAAATATCCTTAGTGTACAACGTAGAACACCAAATAATGCATGCAGAGCAGAATTAGGAAGATGCCCACTAAATATCAAAATCCAGAAAAGAGCCATTCAATTCTACAACCACCTAAAAGGAAACAATTCCCAAACCTTACATAACAAAGCCATCACTTACAGAGAGAGGAACCTGGAGAAGAGTCCCCTAAGCAAGCTGTTCACAAACACACCCCACAGAGCCCCAGGACAGCAACACAATTAGACCCGAACAAATCACAAGAAAACAAAAAGAAAGATAATGCTTTCAAGTAATGTCAAGTAATTAACAAAAAAACAGAGCAAATTAGAATGCAATTTGGCCCTAAACAGAGTACACAGTGGCAGAATACTTGACCACTGTGACTGACCCAAAATTATGGAAAGCTTAGACTATGTACAGACTCAGTGAGCATAGCCTTGCTATTGAGAAAGGCCGCCGTAGGCAGACCTGGCTCTCAAGAAAAGACAGGCTATGTGCTCACTGCCCACAAAATGAAGTGGAAACTGAGCTGCACTTCCTAATATCCTGCCCAATGTATGACCATATTAGAGAGACATATTTCCCTCAGATTACACAGATCCACAAAGAATTCAAAAACAAATCCAATTTTGATAAACCCCCATATCTACTGGGTGAAATTCCAGTGTGCCATCACAGCAGCAAGATTTGTGACCTGTTGCCACAAGAAAAGGGCAACCAGTGAAGAACAAACACCATTGTAAATACAACACATATTTATGCTTATTTATTTTCCCTTGTGTATTTTAACCATTTGTACATAGTTACAACACTATGTATGTATATAAATAAAATGACATTAATAATGTCTTTATTGTTTTGAAACTTCTGTATGTGTAATGTTTACTGTTCATTTGTATTGTTTATTTCACTTTCGTATATTATCTACCTCACTTGCTTCGGCAATGTTAACACGTTTCCCATGCCAATAAAGCACATTGAGAGAGAGACAGAGACACAGAGAGACAGAGAGACAGAGAGACAGAGAGACAGAGAGACAGAGAGACAGAGAGACAGAGAGACAGAGAGACAGAGAGAGAGAATGGCCCATTTCTTTCAGGGTGATGCATGAGGTGTGTTATCAGTATTGACCGGTATCATTAAACTTCATTACCCAGTGGCTAGACGTGTGTCACTTCCTGTTAGAACACTGACTGGTCATCGTCCTCTCTCTCCGACTGTAGCACTATGAAGACAGTACACTGTCTAGTCTATGGGGTGCATTAGCATGCCTAGTGGCATATCTAACACTTGTGTGCCTCTAGAAATCTTAACTAATGCTGGAATGGTACCTGTTTGTACAGTAACTGTTCATTCTCTCGGGCGTAACAAAACAAGATGTCTGTCAGCTTGGTCCTTACGTCCTCCTCTTGGAAGTAACGCATCTCAGGAAACCTACGGACAGAATAGAAAAAAGAGGGGAGGGGGGAGAAGAGAGTGTTTATTTCAGAGGTGTACAGTAGATATGAGAATGACAGTCTGATAAACATTTAAATACAGCTCTGGTTAACAGTTAAGAAATGTTTAAATCAGACTCACGTTCTCATAACATCCTGTTTGATCATCCCTCTCAACTCATTGTCCTGGAAGAACTTGTTCCACAGGCTCTGGACAGGAGGGAGGAGAACACAATGACATATGGACCAGGAAATACACCCTAGACTCATTCACCTAGCCTCCTACGACCAGACTGATTATTAAATGTTGGACGCGGTTCCCATTCCCCATTGGGGTCAATACAAGGACATTTGGGTAAATGACAAAATAAAGGAAGCCCCAACATAAAGTGTCTTAATAGGGTGCTGGGCACCACGAGCCAGAACAGCTTTAATGCATCTAGATCCTACAAGAGTCTGGACCGCTATCGTAGGGATATGACACCATTCTTCTATGAGAAATGTTGTTGATGGAGGTGGAAAACCTAAAACCTGACTCAGACGGCCATGGCATATGGCTTACATCGTTTTCATGCTCAACAACCATTCAGGCACATCTTGTGCCCTGTGGGTGGGGGCATTGTCATCCTATGGGGGCATAGCCATGGTAGCCTAAATAATATCCAGCATTTTTATGACCTTAAACATGATGGGATGTTAATTGCTTCATTAACTCAGGAAACACACCTGTGTGGAAGCACCTGCTTTATATCCGGCATGACATCATTTTGACAGTTACCTGTATACAGATCATAATAAAGGAATCCTAAAGGTATTATAATAAGTAGCATTTACAACAGGGACACCCCACTTAGTCCTGTGATAGAGTTATTTAAATGTTTACATTCCCACGGTTCTGGAAAAAGAGTTGTATCTAGAGAGACTGAGGCTACACCTACCCCCTCGTCCTGTGAGAGTGGGTTGTTGACCACCAAGTCCTGCTGGCCTGCAGCCTTACGGGGGTTGGTGATGTGCTGAGAGGAGGAGAGGCGGTCAGTGACTGGCGGACGCGCACACACAGAGTAAAAAGTAGGAGTTGATGCTCACCCAAACGAGCAGGCACAGGTGAACGCATGACACGCGCACATACACACCAACTCACTCGCTCTTTGATCTTCTCGTACTGGGATCGTAACTCCTTGGTCTTGTTGATCCATTGGCTCTTATCCTCAGGAAGGACCTCCAGGTACAACTAGAAGACAACACACATGACTCACATGGTAGAACTACCTTCAGACACCCAAGAACCATGTTTGTCTGTGACTGGTTTACCTTCCAGCACACACTGCGGAATCGGCTGCTCCGCAATCGACCGTTGATGCCTGCCTGACGGATCCTGGTCAGGTAATTACTGTTCAGAAACAAGTCATCCCATTCTTTCCTTTAGAGGGAGGGAGGTAATGAGAGAGATAAAAGGTTTTTGTGAGTTTTCAGCCCTCTCCAATTTTATTTAATCTAATATGGAATAAGCAGAGAATTAGATCTGGCTGTGACGTGGACCAAAACATAAATTACACACATTACCTGTAGGAGAGGAAAGTGGACTCAGACAAAGTGCTACTATCCAGAGATCCTCCTGTTAAACACACATGAAAAGCATTAAACATGCAGCCACTAGAAGGCGCTATAGACACCAATGTGGCACAATGAAGCTCAGCTCCAACATAATGGATGATTGAATACTTGATCAATGCACCCTTTTCTGACGAAGGCATGTTTTCTTATAAACTCAGAAAAAACAGAAACGTCCCTTTATCAGGACCCTGTCTTTCAAATAATTCGTAAAATCCAAATAACTTCACAGATCTTCATTGTAAAGGGTTTAAACACCGTTCCCCATGATTGTTCAATGAACCATAAACAATTAATGAACATGCACCTGTGGAACGGTCGTTAAGACACTAACAGTTTACAGACGGTAGGCAATTAAGGTCACAGTTATGAAAATGTAGGACACTAGAGGCCTTTCTTTCTACTGACTCCAGAAACCACCAAAAGAAAGATGCCCAGGGTCCCTGCTCATCTGCGTGAATGTGCCTTAGGCATGCTGCAAGGAGGCATGAGCACGGCAGATGTGGCCAGGGCAATAAATTGCAATGTCCGTACTGTGAAACGCCTAAGACAGCGCTACAGTGAGACAGGACGGACAGCTGATCGTCCTCGCAGTGGCAGACCACGTTTAACAACTCCTGCACAGGATCGGTACATCCGAACAGCACACCTGCGGGACAGGTACAGGATGTCAACAACTGCCTGAGTTACACCAGGAACGCACAATCTCTCCATCGGTGCTCAGACTGTCCGCAATAGGCTGAGGGAGGCTGGAATGAAAGCTTGTAGGCCTGTTATAAGGCAGGTCCTCACCAGACATCACGGGCAACGTTGTCTCCTATGGGGACAAACCCACCTTCGCTGGACCAGACAGGACTGGCAAAAAGTGCTCTTCATTGACAAGTTGTGGTTTTGTCTCACCAGGGGTGATGGTCGGATTCACGTTTATCGTTGAAGGAATGAGCGTTACACCGAGGCCTGTACTCTGGATTGGGATCGATTTGGATGTGGAGGGTCCGTCATGGTCTGTCACAGCATCATCGGACTGAGCTTATCATCATTGCAGGCAATCTCAACGCTGTACGTTACAGGGAAGACATCCTCCTCCCTCATGTGGTACCCTTCCTGCAGGCTCATCCTGACATTACCTCTAGCATGACAATGCACCCAGAAATACTGCTTGTTCTGTGCGTGATTTCCTGCAAGATAGGAATGTCCGTGTTCTGCCATGGCCAGCGAAGATCCCGGATCTCAATCCCATTGAGCACATCTGGGACCTGTTGGGTCGGAGGGTGAGGGCTGGGGCCATTCCCCACAGAATTGTCCGTAAACTTGCAGGTGCCTTGGTGGAAGAGTGGGGTAACATCTCACAGCAAGAACAGGCAAATCTGGTGCAGTCCATGAGGAGGAGATGCACTGCAGTACTTAATGCAGCTGGTGGCCACACCAGATACTGACTTACTTTTGATTTTAACCCCCCCCCCCCCCCAGGGGACACATTATTCCATTTCTGTTAGTCACATGTCTGTGGAACTTGTTCAGTTGTGTCTCAGTTGTTGAATCTTATGTTCATTCAAATATTTACACATGTTAAGTTTGCTGAAAATAAACACAGTTGACAGTGAGAAGACATTTATTTTATTTTTTTTCCCCCTTGAGTTTACAATGTAGAAAATAGTAAAAATAAAGAAAAACCCTTAAATGAGTAGGTGTGTCCAAACTTGACTGGTACTGTAAATATTTTACTGATCTATACTAGGAGTCATTTCGATATAATATCATACAGAAGTAACTATCGACTTTTCCCCACATTACTAGATAAACATTTCATATTCAGAATAGCTTAATTAAGCCTCAGATGATAAGACTTATAACATGTTAATAAATCCTTAACGAATGTGTTGTAAATGTCGACTCACCACGGCTGAGATTCCTGTTTAAGTTGTGGAGCGGGTCAAAACCTATCTCCTGCTCTCCCTCTGGCTGGAGAGGGTGGTGAGTCTCAAAGTTAGGGTGCTGCATGACACCCACCCAACAGAACCTGTGATGAGAACAACAGGACGGGTTAGAACTACCCGTGTACCATAGAACAAGAACAAGTCCAAACAAACAAAACACTGTGTAAACTTAAACGACTAAACCCAGATATAAAGTATGTAGAAAAGATTATAGACCTACAGTATAGAATTTTGATAAAAATCATCTTTGAGCACTAACAGGCATCAAAATAAAAGCTAGACAGTCAGGCAATAGAACATTCCCAAAACAATTTAATTGTTTTTAAATCCTGACAATTTAATAGTATTGTTTTTAAATGGAAATGTCACAATTTCTCAACTCCAGCCCAACATCAACATATGTGAAAATGGCACATTTCTATAATTTTCACATATGTTGATATTGAGCTGGAGCTGGAGATGAATATGAAGTTGAAAACTTGTGATGTTTCCCTTTGAGCAAAAGAACACAGCATTAGCTATGGCAAAATGCATAGAACTGCAGGAAATTATCTTTCAAATGATCTCAGCTCCATGGCAGAATGTGTAGAATCCCTGGAAATTAGCTTTAAAACTGCTACATCTTCTGTCAGCTGAATGGCAAAACCTTAAAACTGCAAAAATATATCTCTGCTCCAAGGAGAAATTCTGAGAATTGCAGGAAATAGGTTTGAAAATGCTAAAACACCAAAATAAATGTGCTAAAATTACACTGTGCCGACCGCGCCCATTGTGCCGACAGCACCTACCACCACCTAAGCCCCTTTTTAACCCAGAAAAAACATGGATGACTGCAGCAGTAAATACCATGGAGTAACTGAACACACCAGAGCAAGAGCAGGAGGATTTATCTGATAATAGAAAGAGTGGGAGGAAGTTGAGCAATTAAAAACAGAACAGTATAAAATGGGAATATTCTTATCCAATTAAGCTTTAGGCCTAGGCTTTTTTGTCTTTGTTCCATGTCAGTACTTACAGTCACAACAATGTGTTTCTCCTCAGCTTAGACTCACGACAGATGAAGGCGTATCTGAGAGAAACAACACAGAGGGACATTCAGGACAAAAAGAAGAGAAATCAAAGATCAAAAACAAAAAAAAAAGTATTTGTATCTCTCTCTATCCCTGGGTATGGAGATCACACCAAATGAATTCAACACAACACTAGTGAAGGGAATTCAACAAGACAATAGTGAAGGAGGAACTGATAGATCTGATGACTGACTTCGTTGCTGCATGAAGTTTAGACTACTGTAATGTGTGCCGAGTGGCTTTCAAACATTGCTGACAGCCTACACTGTAATAAGACAGATTGGACAAGAACAAGAAGTGGAAAATAACATTATGTAAATTGACATGAAAATGTGTATGCAAATGATAGAGTGACTTGTGCACAAAAACAACCACTTCCATGGAGAAAGTAGGGAATAAGGATAGCTCAGGGAATGTTCAGACTGACAGCTCTATGTGGGAGATGTGACAAATAGACACTACAACGCCATGGAAATCAGACTAAGTCCTACAGTATCAAAAGAGAGAAATCATGCCGTTTCGCATAATACGATAGGCCATCGAGCATCTCCATTCCAGAATTAGCCTAAACCCCTAAACCACACACACATCTTTCATTAAAAAAAAACACCAACATTTTATAACATCCTCAATAAACCCTGTTTATCTTATTTAGGTTAAACAACTCCTCCTGTCTGTTCTTTATCATGGATAGGCCTCGCAGGTTATCAATGTGTTGGTGTGTACACACATTGGAACCTAGCCTACATAACACATGCCTCCTTCCACTGCAGCAGCGCACACATTATGCATGTCCCTTTATTAATTATGGAAATCACCTTTACAAAAGGCATCTCCTTAAACCCATTAACGAGGCGCATGGAACGGGGCTTCCATAAATCAGCCGTGCACGCTACCAAAATAAATCATTTTATATGCATAATGCATGCTCCTGTTTGCCTCGGCAACATCTGTTCTTCACAAAGACTAATGCCTTCTTTAAGTAATTTCAGTTTTTCTTCTCCCCCTTTTAAAAAGGCATTATCCCATTAAATAATTAGAACTAATCTCCAATGAGAGAGAGAGAGATGCTGTGAATAGGTAAATAATGGGTTGCGTTTCCTCATTTTGAACTAGAATGGATTCTGAAAATAGTTTGACGTGTTTCAGACGTGCCTAATCGTCTAGTTCCTCAAACTCTACGACGGCTCACTGTCAGGCCACGGGCTGTGTACGTTTCATGTCTAATGAATTTTTACAGAAGAATCAGAACATGTAACAGAAGCTACTAGCAGTGCAGCAGTTCCAGCATCTCAAGGTCCTCTAATCATGTAAGATGACGGCCTTCATCTTCAAATGGCCCAATAGAGACCAACCAAACCATTATTAGAAGAAGGGGGAGTTCCAATCTCAATATTTAGAAATGTAACAACTACACTGAACAAAAATATAAACACAACAGGTAAAGTGTTGGTCCCATGTTTCATGAGCTGAAATAAAATATCCCAGAAATGTTCCAAACGCACAAAAAGCTTATTTCTCTCAATTTGTGCAGAAATTTGTTTACAACCCGGTTAGTGAACATTTCTCCTTTCCCAAGATAATTCATCTACCTGACAGGTGTGGCATATCAAGTAGCTGATTAAACAGCATGATCATTACACAGCTGCAAATTATGCTGGGGACAATAAAAGGCCACACTAAAATGTGCAGTTTTGTAACGCAACACAATGCCTCAAGTTGAGGGAGAGTGCCATTGGCATGCTGACTGCAGGAATGTCCACCAGAGCTGTTGTCAAAGAATTGAATGTTAATTTCTCTAAGCCGCCTCCAACGACGTTTTCGAGGATGACAGTACATCCAACAGGCCTCACAACCACGTGTAACCACTCCAGCCCAGGACCTCCACATCCAGCTTCTTCACCTGCGGGATCGCCTGCGGGATCGTCTGAGACAAGCTGCCCGGACAGCTGGTGAAACTGGTTTTGCACAACCAAATAATTTCTGCACAAACAGTCGCAGGGAAGCTCGTGTGTGTGTGCTGGTCGTCCTCACAGGGTATTGACCTGACTGTTCTAGAATGTAGGGCACCGACCTCAGCGGGAAAATTCTCACCTTCAATGGCCACTGGAGAAGTAAGCTCTTCATGGATCAATCCCAGGTTAACTGTACCGAGCAGCTAGTAGACAGCGTGTATGGTGCTAAAAAACCATTTGAAAAGGAATACGTGACCAACAGATGCATATCTCTATTCCCAGTTACGTGAAATCCAAAGATTAGGGCCTAATGGATTTACTTAAATTGACTGATTTCCTTTTATGAACTAACTAGGGTTGCAAAGGGTCGGAAACTTTCCGGACAATTTCCGGAATTTAGCATGGGAAGTTAAGCCCGGGAATTTAGCTTAAATTCATTAAAAATAGTTAGCTTATAACAGTGAACCTTTTGGTTAAACTGTCCTCAATTCAATGGAATTGCAACCCTCTGCAATTCTGCCATCACAAGGACAGCTGATTCTCAAGATCTTGCACACTAATGAGATGCTATTGAGCCCACACTACTACACTGGAGACAAGGACTACACGCTTTCTGGTAAGTTTTGATTACAATACTGGGTGGGGTGAATATATTTTATATGACATTATTTTTGTTTAACTAGTAAATAGTAGCCTACAGCAAAGTGTGTTTAAATGATTTAACTTAATTTCTGCTAGTTAGTGTTTGCTACCATGTGGGTTTTAGCTTGCTTGAGCCTGCTAACTGAGGAGTGTTAATTCACTTATTTTAAAACATTTATATTACAAAGGAGTTTTTTAATCTAACTCCTTAACTATTTATCTGTACATGGAATTGTATTTAGATTTTTTTTTACTAATCTTTACAGGAAAATTCCACGGGCATCATCTGATGTGTGGAGACATTTCACTGCAGCAGTGTACATTTGCAAATACTGTGCCAAATCATATGTGACGAACGCAAATAAAGATGCAGAATCATCTGGCCAAGTGCATAAAGTTCCCTCAGAGCTCACAAGCAACCTCGAATAGAAGATGAGACTTCTGTCAGAGGTGAAAATGATGTATCACACACCTTATAGATAGCAACAGCTCATGGTCCTCCTGGAATCGGAACTTATTTTTTTTAACTCAATGGAGGTACGTAGTCAGAGAAATGATGAATGTCTTGCTTGAGCTGTGTATGCAACTGGTTCACCTCTGACGCTCACAGGCAATGTGTATTGGAAGAGATTTCTGAATGTTCTTCGCCCAGCATACACCCCTCCAACCAGACATGCTTATCTACTCATTTGCTGGATGCAGAGTTCAACAGAGTTCAGGTGAAGGTCAAACAAATCATAGCGAAAGCAGACTATTGCAATCATCTCTGATGGGTGGTCGAATGTTCGTGGGCAAGGAATAATTAACTACATCATTTCCACCCCTCAACCAGTATTCTACAAGAGCACAGACAAGGGACAATAGACACGCCGGTCTCTACACTGCAGATGAGCTGAAGGCAGTCAATGACCTTCGACCACAGAAGGTATTTGCACTGGTGACAGACAATGCAGTCACCATGAAGGCGAACATAAGGCTGCTTGCTCTAAAGTGGAGGAGTCCTACCCCCACATCACACCCATTGACTGTGCTGCTCATGCATGGAATCTGCTCCAGATTCCCCCTGTGGGGGAGGGGCGTGGGCCTGGGAGGGCCTAGGTGTGGGTGGGCCTGGGAAGGCACAGGCCCACCCACCCAATCAGATAGAAAAAAAGCTAAACAACAATGTAATATTATTAGTAAAATACTCCAACATTTACAGTGGGGCAAAAAAGTACACTGCTCAAAAAAAATAAAGGGAACACTAAAAATAACATCCTAGATCTGAATAAAACATTCTTATTAAATACTTTTTTCTTTACATAGTTGAATGTGCTGACAACAAAATCACAAAAATTATCAATGGAAATCAAATTTATCAACCCATGGAGGTCTGGATTTGGAGTCACACTCAAAATTAAAGTGGAAAACCACACTACAGGCTGATCCAACTTTGATGTAATGTCCTTAAAAGTCAAAATGAGGCTCAGTAGTGTGTGTGGCCTCCATGTGCCTGTATAACCTCCCTACAATGCCTGGGCATGCTCCTGATGAGGTGGCGGATGGTCTCCTGAGGAATCTCCTCCCAGACCTGGACTAAAGCATCCGCCAACTCCTGGACAGTCTGTGGTACAACAGTTGGTGGCTGGAACGAGACATGATGTCCCAGATGTGCTCAATTGGATTCAGGTCTGGGGAACGGGCGACCCAGTCCATAGCATCAATGCCTTCCTCTTGCAGGAACTGCTGACACACTCCAGCCACATGAGGTCTAGCATTGTCTTGCATTAGGAGGAACCCAGGGCCAACCGCACCAGCATATGGTCTCACAAGGGGTCTGAGGATCTCATCTCGGTACCTAATGGCAGTCAGGCTACCTCTGGCGAGCACATGGAGGGCTGTGTGGCCTCCCAAAGAAATGCCACCCCACACCATGACTGACCCACCGCCAAACCGGTCATGCTGGAGGATGTTGCAGGCAGCAGAACGTTATCGACACGGCGTCTCCAGACTGTCACATCTGTCACGTGCTCAGTGTGAACCTGCTTTCATCTGTGAAGAGCACAGGGCGCCAGTGGCGAATTTGCCAATCTTGGTGTTCTCTGGCAAACGCCAAACGTCCTGCACGGTGTTGGGCTGTAAGCACAACTCCCACCTGTGGACGTCGGGCCCTCATACCACCCTCATGGAGTCTGTTTCTGACCGTTTGAGCAGACACATGCACATTTGTGGCCTGCTGGAGGTCATTTTGCAGGGCTCTGGCAGTGCTCCTCCTGCTCCTCCTTGCACAAATGTGGAGGTAGCGGTCCTGCTGCTGGGTTGTTGCCCTCCTACGGCTTCCTCCACATCTCCTGATGTACTGGCCTGTCTCCTGGTAGCGCCTCTATGCTCTGGACACTACGCTGACAGACACAGCAAACCTTCTTGCCACAGCTCGCATTGATGTCCCATCCTGGATGAGCTGCACTACCAGAGCCACTTGTGTGGGTTGTAGACTCCGTCTCATGCTACCACTAGAATGAAAGCACCGCCAGCATTCAAAAGTGACCAAAACATCAGCCAGGAAGCATAGGAACTGAGAAGTGGTCAGTGGTTATCACCTGCAGAACCACTCCTTTATTGGTTGTCTTGTTAATTGCCTATAATTTCCACCTGTTGTCTATTCCATTTGCACAACAGCATGTGAAATTTATTGTCAATCAGTGTTGCTTCCTAAATGGACAGTTTGATTTCACAGAAGTGTGATTGACTTGGAGTTACATTATGTTGTTTAAGTGTTCCCTTTATTTTTTTGAGCAGTGTATTTAGTCAGCCACCAATTGTGCAAGTTCTCCAACTTAACAAGATGAGGCCTGTAATTTCCATCATAGGTACACTTCAACTATGACAGACAAAATGAGAAGAAAAAAAATCCAGAAAATCACATTGTAGGATTTTTAATGGATTTATTTGCAAATTATAGTGGAAAATGACTATTTGGTCAATAACAAAAGTTTCTCAATACTTTGTTATATATCCTTTGCTGGCAATGACAGAGGTCAAACGTTTTCTGTAAGTCTTCACAAGGTTTTCACACACTGTTGCTGGTATTTTGGCCCATTCCTCCATGCAGATATCCTCTAGAGCAGTGATGTTTTGGGGCTGTTGCTGGGCAACACGGACTTTCAACTCCCACCAAAGATTTTCTATGGGGTTGAGATCTGGAGACTGGCTAGGCCACTCCAGGACCTTGAAATGCTTCTTACGAAGCCACTCCTTCGTTGCCCGGGTGGTGTGTTTGGGATCATTGTCATGCTGAAAGACCCAGCCACGTTTCATCTTCAATGCCCTTGCTGATGGAAGGAGGTTTTCACTCAAAATCTCACGATACATGGCCCCATTCATTCTTTCCTTTACACGGATCAGTCGTCCTGGTCCCTTTGCAGAAAAACAGCCCCAAAGCATGATGTTTCCACCCCCATGCTTCACAGTAGGTATGGTGTTCTTTGGATGCAACTCAGCATTCTTTGTCCTCCAAACACGACGAGTTGAGTTTTTACCAAAAAGTTATATTTTGGTTTCATCTGACATTCTCCCAATCTTCTTCTGGATCATCCAAATGCTCTCTAGCAAACTTCAGACGGGCCTGGACATGTACTGGCTTAAGCAGGGGGACACGTCTGGCACTGCAGGATTTGAGTCCCTGGCGGCGTAGTGTGTTACTGATGGTAGGCTTTGTTACTTTGGTCCCAGCTCTCTGCAGGTCATTTACTAGGTCCCCCCGTGTGGTTCTGGGATTTTTGCTCACCGTTCTTGTGATCATTTGGACCCCACGGGGTGAGATCTTGCGTGGAGCCCCAGATCGAGGGAGATTATCAGTGGTCTTGTATGTCTTCCATTTCCAAATAATTGCTCCCACAGTTTATTTCTTCAAACCAAGCTGCTTACCTATTGCAGATACAGTCTTCCCAGCCTGGTGCAGGTCTACAATTTTGTTTCTGGTGTCCTTTGACAGCTCTTTGGTCTTGGCCTGTCATAGTTGAAGTGTACCTATGATGAAAATGACAGGCCTCATCTTTTTAAGTGGGAGAACTTGCACAATTGGTGGCTGACTAAATACTTTTTTGCCCCACTGTACATACACTTAACAGAATAGCTAGTGTTTTTCCAGGTGGCCTTGGTGCCCTGGCAGGTTGGGCACCTCTTGAAGGCCAAATGGCCTTGTACCTAAAATTCCAGGCCTGGTGTGCGTGCGGGTGGCCATGCCTGGAGGAAGACTTCACTTCTATTCTGAAGTTATATTTCAGAGTGTCAACTCCTTTTCTGTAACAATAACAACAAACTTCTCAGTGCAATAATCAACGCAAATTAACTACTGTGTAATTTACCACACAAAGATACGTCAATAGTTCACCGCATTGATCTTTTATGTAATCAAATAAATACATAACGGAAGGAATTAATAAACCAATAGGTAAATAGCAATGTAAAGTTATCTACAAGCATGTACTGGGATAAGATAAGATACTTGCCTGTGATTTAGCATACTGAAACAAGGCACACTAAATCCCACTTGTGTGAAAAACTGTGCCATATCCACTAGGTACCAAACATCACAAAATGGACTGAAACAGGGGAAACCTGGACTTGTCCAATAAGAAACGCTTGTTATTTTTCCCTTGCAAAAATGTTTTGCTACAGTGTGCACTAATGAATACGATCCAGACATTTGGGGAATGAGGATACCCTTAGCACAGTCTGAGCCATTAACAGACATTATTACGACACACATTAGAGTCCTCATCCTGACCTCTACATGATCCCAGACAGAAACAATGATTAGCCTTATGTAGTCGTTTGTACAGCGTATGACAACACATTACAGAAACAGAAAGCTAAATTTGACAAATGCCTTACAAAATAAAATGACATGCAAGTGAAATACATAAAGCTACACTTTCATTCCCTCAGGGAGATTAATAAACCAACATAATGATTCACTTCCTCTTTACTGTAAACAGCACTTCATGCCTGCTGTGAAGAGGTGAAGTCCCTCTCCCTCCCTCTCCACTCCAATTAAAATAAAGATTGAGGACTTGGAAGACCTGAAATGGTAGAAAACAAATTGGATATAAACTGAGCTAGACAGAGGGGCTGTGTAGTTTCTGCCCAGAGCCATAAAGACTTTCTTCTGCTTTCAGTCAGTCTGATTATGTTGCTGTAGAACAGCAGATAACCTAGACATTCTGAGTTCTGACAACAGCAGAATACACTGAGGAACAACAGAAAGAGCAGGGTACTTCAGTGCTAGTATAGAAGACTACGACTTTCATGTGACTGAGGGTCCATCTTAGTGGAAGTAGTCTATACAGATTGGTTCAGTCTTCAGTCTTCTTCACCTGTTTCAAGAAGTATGTCACACATCACAGGAGAGGCATTTTATTTTTTAATTTTACCCCCTTTTTCTCCCCAATTTCGTAGTATCCAATTGTTTTTAGTAGCTACTATCTTGTCTCATCGCTACAACTCCCGTACGGGCTCGGGAGAGACGAAGGTTGAAAGTCATGCGTCCTCCGATACACAACCCAACCAAGCCGCACTGCTTCTTAACACAGCGCGCATCCAACCCGGAAGCCAGCCCCACCAATGTGTCGGAGGAAACACCGTGCACCTGGCAACCTTGGTTGGCGTGCACTGCGCCCGGCCCGCAACAGGAGTCGTTGGTGCACGATGAGACAAGGATATCCCTACCGGCCAAGCCCTCCCTAACCCGGACGACGCTAGGCCAATTGTGAGTCACCCCACGGACCTCCCGGTCGCGGCCGGTTACGACAGAGCCTGGGCGCGAACCCAGGGTCTCTGGTGGCACAGCTAGCGCTGCAGTACAGCGCCCTTAACCACTGCGCCCAGGCAGGAGAGGCATAATAAGTTATTTTAAATATATTTATTTTTTTGACAAAAGTTCCTTCGGGAACATGTGCGCTTTCATGTGCCTTAAACTTGTATGCCATCTGTAAATACGAATAACATTTAAAATTATGAGCCTAGTTGGTTTATCCACAGAAGAATACAGGAACCTTCCCGCTAGCCATTGTCATGACGTTGGCCTGGGGGTTAGGTTTATGACAAGTCATAAATACCTCTTCCCACCTTTTCCGTTCTCTACCCTACTGAGGTTACATTTGCAAAACCCTTGGTTTACATAGAGATTCAGGGAACATCAGAAGGTGTGGGGAAATTAACTATATTCTGGTAATCCGAACAATTGAACATTTGCTTTGGAACTTAATGAAAATGATGTCAGTTCGGTTGTCATCTGAGACATTCTCATCAATGATCAGATGACAAACTCTACAGTGGAAAGTCTACACAGAGTTATCATATTCACATGGAATTGTTCAATTTAAATGTTGGAATATGAAATTATTTGTGATGGGATAAAATGTGATTTTAGCTTATAAAATGTGAGACAGGGCTCTGCTCAATCAGTGGCCCGCCCCTGGCGGTAATTTAGAATGCATAGGATACTGTATTTACGATAGCACAGCTTCGCCTTTGTTCCTCAGTCTTCCCGCTCCTTCACTCAAACTCAGCCCCTTTTCTTTTGTGTAACAAGCTGTCATATTGGTTCCGCCCACTAGGGACGTTTTCCTTTATGACGTAATTTGTAATCAAGTTATGTGTATGTGTAATTCTGTGTGATTAGTTAGGTATTTAGGAAATAAATAATTAAACCCAATTTTGTATTGCTGATTCAACTTGTTAACCCAGGGTTCGTGCAGATAACTAAGAATTTACAACTTTCAGATGAGACTGAATTAAGATGACGATTGATATTGACGCAAAATATTACTAGGTCTTTAAGAGTTTATTCAGAAGATAACAGCTCTATAAGCATTATTTTGTGGTGCCCGACTCTCTAGTTAATTACATTTACATGATTAGCTCAATCAGGTAATATTAATTACGGATAAATTATTTTATAGAATAGCATGTCATTTCACTTAATCCGGCATAGCCAAAGACACGACACCATGATCGGCTAAGATAATGGATGGGCTGGACAGGCCAAGAAATTAGTTTGGATTGGTCTACCATGAAGCATGCTCATGTCTATAACATCAGATGCTCAGTATGTGTGGATAATCCTCTAACGCAATTTGTTTTTTAAAGATATCATTAAGAACTGAAAAAAAGTGTTCCATTGCTGCCCTGAAGTTAATAGCACTATAGACAAAGATCAGTTGGAAAACGTTGTGATGGACTACTTTTTTTTGACGATTGTTACATGCTGAAAATGAATCACGATGAGGAAATCCCTGATTTTAGGTTTAAAAATAATAATCATTGAACCAGACACTAGTCTTCCCCCATCACTGTCGTCAGAAGAAACAGCGAACAACAGTCGTTGTTACAAGCAAGTTGCCCGAGTTTTTAAATCAGTGGAAGCTGAGAGATGAGGCTGTTGTATAAAAACACCTGTCTCCGGATTACATTTTCAAACAAATGGCAACTACATGACAGAGAAGCAGTCATCCATATAGACGGGGAAAGAGTCTAGCTACATTTTCAGATATTATACGTTTCTAATTTTGTCAGAAAGCTAATTTCATTGCAAGTTAAAGCATACTGTTAGCTAGCTAACGTTAGCTGGCTCGCTCACTATCTAACATTACGTGTATGATCTGATTAATAATATTATTGGCATCTCAGACCATTTGCATTGCTAGTTATAGCTTAATATTAGCTAGCTAGCTAACCAACTAGGTTCAATGTTATCTTTAGCTACCTGCAGATTCATGCGTGGCAGAATGAGTTGGGATTATGGTTCATTGTTTAGCTAGCTAGATGTTTAAACAAAAGGCTATGCAAGTAACCATTTCACTGTACCGTTTACACCTTTATCCCATGCATGTGCCAAATAAACTAAACTTGGATTGGATTTGATAGTGTGTGTTCACCAGAGACGGTAATGTGAAGAACATGACCTGCACCAAAGTCAGATCAGGATACAGGCCAAGGACTAGTGTATTTTTACTACTACTTTATTCTTCTACTTATAGTCTTAAAATCTTTAGTTGTTTACTAGACTACCGTATTCACTCTGTTCAGTACATGGCCTTACATGTGAATCCTTAAAGAGATGGGTGGAGCTAAGGCTTAAGACGGTGTCAACAATGCTGAATGGGTGTAGACAAATAAGAGCTCTCCAGTATGTGTTCCAAAACATTCAAGGGCCATTTTCTCAAAAGTGGGGTTACAAGTTTATCAACTTTCAAAGCAGAATTACTGTCCCATTGTTCCTCAACTGCAGTGGATGATATACCATTTTGTTGCTTTGAGTCTCTACTTTACACCAAAGTAAAACATTTTTTTTAAATTAAAAACCATTTCAAATTTTGCTACATAGGATCAAATCCAGGTGGTAGATCACCTAGTACTCCCCACACAGCAAAAATACTCTACTTCAACTGTAAGCCTTCCTGGATGTAAGCCTAGCTAGCCCTAACTATATGTCACCTGCTGACACAGACTCATCACCTGCTGTTCTGTTGACAGCACTAGTCTGTCTACCTACCAACACTATAAGCTACTGTGATGTCATCCTACAAGGAAAGATAGGATGTTTATGATCCTCCTCATAATAAACTCAGAGAGATACCCACTAATTATCCAAATCCAGAAAATATATATTAAATTCTACAACCACCTAAAAGGAAGCGATTCCCAAACCTTCCATAACAAAGCCATCACCTACAGAGAGATGAACCTGGAGAAGAGGCCCCTAAGCAATCTGGTCCTGGGGCTCTGTTCACAAACACAAACCATGAAAAAACAAAAAGATAATTACTTGACACATTGGAAAGAATAAAAAAAATAAAAAACAGAGTAAACTAGAATGCTACTTGGCCCAAAACAGAGAGGACTGGCCCAAACTTAAGGAAAGCTTTGACTATGTACAGACTCAGTGAGCATAGCCTTGCTATTGAGAAAGGCCACCGTAGGCAGACCTGGCCCACAAGAGAAGAGCTCCTAAGAGAAGACAGGCTATGTGCACACTGCCCACAAAATGTGGAAACTGAGCTGCACTTCCAAACCTCCTGCCAAATGTATGACCATAGACACACATTTCCCTCAGATTACATTAAAAAACTAACCCGATTTTGAAAAACTCCCATATCTACTGGGTGAAATTCCACAGCGTGCCATCACAGCAGCAAGATTTGTGACCTGTTGCCACAAGAAAAGGGCAACCAGTAATGAACAAACGGCATTGTAAATACAACCCATATTGATGTTTATTTATTTTCCCTTTTGTACTTTAACTATTTGTACATCATTACAACACTGCATACACACATTTCTTTATTCTTTTGGAACTTCTGTGAGTAATGTTTACTGTTAATTTTTTAAATAGTTTATTATCTAATTCACTTGCTTTGGCAATGTTAACTATGTTTCCCATGCCAATATAGACCCTTGAATTGGAGCGAGAGACCAGTGAGAGGAGCTGCTCTGATCGGAGCTGACAGGAAGAGTTAGGACTAGAGACCTGGTGACATAAACTCCATGCTAGGTGAAAAAAAGAGAGAAAATGAAGAGAAAAAGAGAGAACCCCTGTTAAACAAACTCACATACCTACACTTCAGCACACAATTACCTCCATATTACTGCTGTAGAGGGCTCTAGTCCCATGGTCTACAGGAGCTCCCAGACCAACACACAGGCTAATGTTACTTCCCAAATGGCACCCTATTCCCTATAGAGTGCATTACTTGCCCCCAGGGCCCAAAGGAACGAGTGCACTATGCAGGGAATAGGGTGCCATTGGGGATGCAGACTATAGGCTACCACAGATCCTGAGCAGGCCTGGGTGCAGACCGGGATCCTGAAATGTTCTGTCCCTCAGTGTTTGAGACATGAAACAACATGACAATCATAGGCAAGAAACATCCTACTGCCCCTAGCCTAGCACAGTTTAGTACATAACTAATCAATTTCAACCATGAGTCTGGTTCCTTTTAAGGTTTCTTTCTATCCACTACCTAGGGATTTGTTTTCCCTACAGCTGTCATCTCAGCTAGCTCTATAGAGCAGGGGTGTAAAATACACTATTATTATTATTATTTTTTTTAAATACTTTCTTGCTACGCCCCTGCTATAGAGACTAGGTAGCATTTGCGCATGGGTGTCCTAGAAAGATCCAATGCAGGGGGGCCTGGACAATAACTAGCTATATCTATAACCCGGAACTCCTTGTCCATCCCTCCGGATTGTATAATGGGTGGAAATCTGTAAAGAAACCGTCTGAGCCTACATTTATCTCCAAACCGGCACCTATAACTCGGCTTGGGTAGACTATCCGGATGGACAGACAAGGAGTTACGGATTAGATATGTCTTCAGTAACAGGTTAGACTGGCTGCTTCCCTGCAGTCAGCGTACCTCGCTCAGAGATCATAGGGTCGACGCTGAAAGAACGGTTCTTACTGGACAGACCTCTCCTGTTTGGCCTCCGACCAAAACAGCTCTGGATACAACCTGACTCAACGTTCACTACACT
Organism: Oncorhynchus mykiss; assembly: GCF_013265735.2. Taxonomy (NCBI): domain Eukaryota; kingdom Metazoa; phylum Chordata; class Actinopteri; order Salmoniformes; family Salmonidae; genus Oncorhynchus; species Oncorhynchus mykiss. Next base: position 15,229,090 of record NC_050572.1, read on the forward strand.
ATGCAAACGCCCTGCAATTACCTAATATAATCAATGCCTTATACTGGGCCACAAGTGTTGTTGGCAACTATAACTTAGACATAATAAAAACAGGTAGGCTAGTGCATAGCTAACTAGCAAACAACAGATTCAAAGTGGAGGCCAACTGAATGTCTCAAAAGGCATCGACCGAATGTGAACACAGGGTAAATAGACAGTTAGCAAAATTATAGCTTTATAGCTTTAATAACAGAAAAGGTGAACAGACACATTTCCACCGCAATGTTAGTGTGTAATATTGGCATGACTTAGCAGCTAACGTTAGTTGTCCAACAACATGGTGGTAGACCAACAAACATGTCTTTAACTAGGTAGAAACACCATGCATATTTACAATAGCAAGCAAATAATGTATTATGCCACTGCGTTGCTGATGGCTCGTAATATAATTTAATCGTTAAACTGTCTCGCTAGTTTTTTTTCTTTCAGGCTAGCTGCAAGAGCATTGCACACAGGCCCAGCTGTACACTTCCGACATGCAGCCAGATAAAGACAAAACAAAATAGAAACTTCATGCAAAAACAAGAGTTGTTTCCCAATAAAATATAAATAAAAAATAATCTGTTTACTGTGAGTGTGTTTTACCAGTTCTGCTCATGCGGGGTTCCCCATTCTGGTCTGTCTGTCTTCTGATTGTAAACAGTCGCGAAACAGGCGGATATGCTGGTGCACAGCTGATAGAACATGTGACTAGGGAGGTAATATTATGGCAGCGTATTTACCATAAACATGTTCTTGAAATGATCAATCATAACAAAAACAGGATGGGTTGAGGACCCATATTAAAATAGGAACCTTGGGATATGTTTCATTTATATTACATACTTCTACATCAAAACATTATCATGCAACACATCACTATCCTCTGTCATGTGATGAATGATGAGGATTAAACGTGTGTGATGAAGGCCCACTTGCAAAGTGCATGCCTGTGAAGGCTAAAAGAGAATCTACAATGGTGAAATGGTTAAACGGTACATTAAGCAATCTTGCCCGTTGATTATTCCCAAACAGACTGAGGAACAATGCTTACATTGTTTTAGGGTTTGCAGCATAATAAGAGACAGCCCCTGAAGAGCCCCATAGCCACTAGCCCTCTGTAAGTAGAGCAGACAACTATTGTGTCAGATTGATATGTTTGTGTGTGTGTGTGTGTGTGTGTGTGTGTGTGTGTGTGTGTGTGTGTGTGTGTGTGTGGAAGCATGTGCAGGGTTGAATTCAAGAAATTTAAGCAGCCTATCAATCAATGTTTTTGAAACCAGTGGACAGCCGGTGAACAATGCACTCTTGCAACAGCTGCATTGTGTGGATTGAAGCCTATGGAATAAAAGTGGGGCTTTTATTTCTCAATTCAATTCACGCTGATACAAAGTAAATAAATACATCCATAGCCCTATTGATTCTTAAATAATATAACTTTAGAAATGCCTCATGAGTTTAGTTCAACTGTCACACTCCATGAGAACCCAAAATATAGGCTTGTTTTATTCCAATGTTTGTAGACTGTAAATGTAAACAAACACCCTATAGCCTCATAACATGGTTAAAACAATACTTCTGATATTGTGGAGGGTCAGTCCTTGCATCCATAGCTCTGTCTATTAATCTGAGAGTGGGTACATTTCTCCAGGCCCATCCCTCCGCATTTTACTAAAACAGAGGCGGGGCGACCGTTTAGTTATTATTTAATCTGTGGATTTGTCCTTTAAACAGCTGCATATTATCAAGATATCAAAATGTCACCAACAAAAAGGTAAACAATAGGCCTATCGCAAATGCAGCATATGGCATTCATTTATTACATGTAAATAGCCCTTTTCAGTAGTTCTCAAAGCAGGCCATTACATGAGCGCAGCATTTATTTTTCAACTCGGATTAAATGAGCCCAATCTGTCTTCCATGACAACAAAATCATAAACAACAGAGTAGGGCAGGCTAATAAGTCCTTAGTTTTGGGGTCATGCTCAGGTAAAACAATTTGGATAATCTATACTTCCATATTCCAAGTCCTGTTCTTGAAGATCAAGGGGTATAACATTTATTGGAATGACTGGAATTCTGATAGACTTTGTTTTTAATGTAAAGATATAATTTAACCATATTATTATATGTAGTAGAAAGTGATGGGTTAGAATAAGCCTACATAACCAACCCATAAAGTAAAATTTAACATGCCAGCTATGCAAACTTTAACATTGATTTATCCTGCAATAGATGTCATTTAATTGGTAACATGCATTTTTGTATTCTTCTAATGCCTCTTAAGGGGAAAGTAATCTAAAAGTAACTGAATGTAATCAGATTATGTTACTGAGTTTGGGTAATCAAAAAGTTACATTACTGATAAAAAATGTTGGACAGGTAACTAGTAGCTGTAATTGATTACATTTAGAAAGTAACCTACCCAACCCTGCGTGCATGCGTGTGTGGTGTGTTTGGGGGTTCACGAGGGAGCCAGCTGTGATCAGTACCATCAACTGAGAACCCAAGGGAGGCCAGTTTATGGCAAACTTACCCCTGTCTGGAGAGCAACGCGAGTATGGCAAACTTACCCCTGTCTGGAGAGCAACGCGAGTATGGCAACCTTACCCCTGTCTGGCCAAGACAGGTACGAAAGATGTTATAAACATTCCATTAAAGAGCAACTGAAGGCATTAAGGCACGAACAAGCTTGGCACACCTGTATTTGGGGACTTTCTCCCATTCTTCTTTGTAGATCCTCTCAAGCTCTGTCAGGTTGGATGGGGAGCATTGCTAGACAGCTATTTGAAGGTCTCTCCAGGGATGTTCAATCAGGGTAAAGTCCGGGTTCTGGCTGGGCCACACAAAGACATTCAGAGACGTGTCCCGAAGCCACTCCTGCATTGTCTTGGCTGTGTGCTTAGGTTTGTTGTCCTGTTGGAAGGTGAACCTTCGTACAAGGCTGAGGTCATGACGGCTCTGGAGCAGGTTTTCATCAAGGATCTTTCTGTACTTCGTTCCGTTCATCTTTGCCTCAATCCTGACTAGTTTCCCAGTCCCTGCCGCTGAAAAGCATCCCCACAACATGATGCTGCCACCACCATGCTTCACCGTGGGGCTGGTGCCAGGTTTCCTCCAGACGTGATTCAAGTGATGCTTGGCATTTAGGCCAAATAGTTCAATCTTGGTTTCATCAGATCAGAGAATCTTGTTTCTCATAGTCTGAGAGTCTTTAGGTGTCTTTTGTAAACTCCTAACAGGCTGTCATGTGCCTTTTACTGAGGAGTAGCATCCGTCTGGCCACTCCACCATAAAGGCCTGATTGGTGGAGTGCTGCAGAGATGGTTGTCCATATGGAAGGTTCTCCCATCTCCACAGAGGAACTCTGGAGCTCTGCCAGACTGACCATCGTGTTCTTGGTCATCTCCCTGACCATGGCCCTTCTCCCCCAATTGCTCAGTTTGGCCGGGGGGCCAGCTCTAGGAAGAGTCTTGGTGGTTCCAAACTTCTTCCATTCCATGATGGAGACCTTCAATGCTGCAGAAATGTTTTGATACCCTTCCCCAGATCTGTGCCTCGACACAATCCTATCTCGGAGCTCTATGGACAATTCCTTCAACCTCATGGCTTGGTTTTTGCTCTGACATGCACTGACAACTGTTGGACCTTCTATAGACAGATCTGTGCCTTTCCAAATCATGTCTAATCAATTGAATTTACCACAGTTGGACTCCTATCAAGTTGTAGAAACATCTCAAGGATGATTCATGGAAACATCACCTGAGCTCAATTTCGAGTCTCATAGCAAAGGGTCTGAATAGTTTTGTAAATAAGGTATCTCTTTATATGTGATTCTATGCTAACATGCTGACCACACCTCTCACGTTGTGTGTGTGTGTGTGCGAACGTTGAAAAATAAATGTACACATACACGTTATTCAATCATTGCACCCACACTGCTCGCACGCATCAACAACCATTTGCGTAACCAGGCGCTAAAATAGAACTTGGTTCTATTTGTGACACTTGACGGGCTGCAAGTCTTGTCTCTCCGATGTCCTCATTGGTTTTTAGGAGCATATACCCACGTGGGTGATTGCAAGATGAACTGAGGTCCACACTCCAGTCCAGTTGGTAGAGGTTATACACCTTAAAGTTGGTTGTCAAGCACCATATAAAGTCCAAAGAAAAAGATGAAGCCTGAAGGAGGAGAGATTACTGGAAATGAACTTGGCTTACCCTTTTATTTGTGGACTAATTGTCGGAGGAGAGGACCTTGTGCATTTAAGTTAAAATAACAACCCAATGTTTATATCCCAGGACAAATTAGCTAGCAACAGCAAGCTAGCTAAATAGGACAAATTAGCTAGCAACAGCAAGCTAGCTAAATAGGACAAATTAGCTAGCAACAGCAAGCTAGCTAGCTAAATTTCCATAAATATTTAATGCTTTTCAGCCTATCCCCAAATTAATATAGTTGGTTCAGAGATAATTTTGATATTTCAACCTGCGTGTCCTGATCGCATCTAGTGTGGGTGGACAAAATCAACATGCGAACGGTCTGATTGGCATGTAGCGTAGTGGTTAAAGCGTTGGACTAGTAACCAGAAGGTTGCAAGTTCAAATCCCCGAGCTGACAAGGTACAAATCTGTCGTTCTACCCCTGAACAGGGAGTTAACCCACTGTTCCTAGGCCGTCATTGAAAATAAGAATTTGTTCTTAACTGACTTGCCTAGTAAAATAAATACAAATAAATAAAAAGAGACTTGTAAGGTTTTTGGTGAGACACTGATAGAGAAACTGACACTGATTATCAAGAGCGGTTCTCAGACAAATCTAACTCATTAGTTCTGATTAAGATATGCTTAATGAGATAATTAGATACAATTGATGATAATAGGAACAGAAGTCAATATGAAAATAAATGTAACGCACAAAGTTCGATGGAAGTTTATACATTTATAATTTTGAAAAACGTTGAGGGAGTGTGTATGTGTGTGTGAGAGAGAGAGAAACCATTTGTATGGGGACTTATTTTTAAGATTGCTTTTGACAAGTGTTGATGATACTTCAATGCTGATGGTGCTTCATACTTCTCAGAGTTGACTGCTTGGTGACAGCCATGAAAGTTATCACAGCCATGAAGGTCATCACAGTAAAAGGCAATGAGTCTCCAGTCCATTAAGAACCTCAGTAATGTCTGATGGGAGAGAGTAAGGGGGGAGGGTCATTAACCTGTCCTGCATTAAGAGTACTACAGGAGGATGTTGATATGGGAGGGGGAGATGGGGCAGCGTAACGAAACAACAATGTCTAATCATCATCATCATTACCATCGTAATAATAATCAGGAGCGCTGCATTTTCAGAAACGCCATTAACGTTATTATCGCTAATATTACCGATGACGAGGATTCCACGGGCCCTGATTGGCCCCGGTAGAGATGTCGTCATGGTAACAGATGACAGAATGCCGCAAATCTTTATTGAATTATGCTAAAAGACATTCAGAGCAAATGGGGCTTGAACGATTCACTATCTGGTGAAGAATAGCAATGGGCAACATCATCGAGCAGAAGAACATAGAGAGAGAGAGACATAATGAAAGAGAGACAGAATGACAGAGAGACAGAGATAGACAGTGGCAGACAGAAAACTGAGAGGCACTAACCTATGTCCGACAAGACACAGATTCACTCAGACAGAAAGCACCAACATTTTACAAGGTGACAGACTGTAACTAAATAAAGCTGATAAACTGTGCATTCAATCTATTTAAAGTTTTAGGCCTACAATTAAACACCTGTATCTATTAATGCTCTGTCTGAGACTTACAGATTGTTTGAGCATTGAAGTAGTTGAACATAGTGCATGATGGAAAACGTGTTAATCTGACAACAACATCCATCAACTCAGCCAGGACAACCTGTTTGATACCCAACTGTTTTTGTTGTTGTTGTTGTTTTTTGTTGCCTTTCTTGCATGTTATTTTGCCATTAATACGATGCCCCTTGAATTTGTACACATTTTGTTACATTACAGCCTTATTATAAAATGGATTAAATAAATAAACTCCTCACTAATCTACACACAATACCCCATAATGACAAAGTGAAAACCGTTTGGGTCTGAAAAGGGTCTGAAAAGCATTCAGACCCTTTGCTATGAGACTCGAAATTGAGCTCAGGTGCATCCTTTTTCCAGTGATCATCCTTGAGCTGCTTACACAACTTTGGAGTCCACCTGTGGTAAATTCAATTGATTGTACATTATTTGTAAAGGCACACACCTGTCTATTTAAGGTCCCACAGTTGACAGTGCATGTCAGAGCAAAAACCAAGCCATGAGGTTGAAGGAATTGTCCAGAGAGCACCGAGAAAGGATTGTGTCAGGGCACAGATCTAGGGAAGGGTATCAAAACATGTCTGCAGCATTGAAGGTCCCCAAGAACATAGTGGCCTCCATCATTCTTAAATGGAAGTAGTTTGGAACCACCAAGACTCTTCCTAGAGATGGCCGCCTGGCCAAACTAAGCCAAGGACCTTGGTCAGGGAGGTGACCAAGAACCTGATTGTCACTCTGACAGAGCTCCAGAGTTCCTCTGTGGAGATGGGAGAACCTTCCAGAAGGACAACCATCAATCAATCAAGAGTATGAGAAACAAGATTCTCTGGTCTGATGAAACCAAGATTGAACTCTTTGGTCTGAATGCCAAGCGTCACGCCTGGAGGAAACCAGGGACCTTCATGAAATGGGGTTCCATGGCCGAGCAGCCGCACACAAGCCTAAGATCTCCACACGCAACGCCATGCAAGACTAAGATCAACACACAAGCCTAAGATCACCAAAGCTCGCCACCATTGGACTCTGGAGTAATGGAAAGGCGTTCTCTGGAGTGATGAATCACGCTACACCATGTGGCAGTTTGACGGACTAATCTGGGTTTGGCAGATGCCAGGAGAAAGCTACCTGCTCCAGTGCATAGTGCCAACTGTGTAGTTTGGTGGAGGAGGAATAATGGTTTGGGCTAGACCCCTTAGATCCAGTGAAGGAAAATATTAACTCTACAGCATACAATGACATTCTAGACAATTCTGTGCATGACAATGCCCCCGTGAACAAAACGAGGTCCATACAGAAATTATTTGTTGAGATCGGTGTGGAAGAACTTGACTGCCTGCACAGAGCCCTGACCTCAGCCCTATTGGATACCTTTGGGATAAATTGGAACGCTAGAATTCAGGCTTAATCGCCTAACATTAGTGTCCGACGTCAATGCTCTTTTGGCTGAATGGAAGCATTGCCCCACAGCAATGTTCCAACATCTAGTGGAAAGCCTTCTCAGAAGAGTGGAGGATGTTATAGCAGCAAAGGGGGGACCGACTTCATATTAATGCCCATGATTTTGGAATGAGATGTTCGACAAGCAGGTGTCCACATACTCTTGGTCATATAGTGCATCACTAAACTAAACTATGACATCCGCCCTAGGGTAGTTGCGCAAAGCGAGTTTTGTCCCTCTCCTTCCGAGCATTAGAAGTGTGTGTCTGAACGAGATGATCTAAAACCCAACCTATATTTCCTCACTGATTCTGTATCATGCCAGTGCCAGTGCCTCCTGTGTCTGCATCTGGGTCTCGCCTTGTGCATTGATACTCATGAGTGATGTTTGACACTATTACTCTAACCTTACAGCCATCCTGCATCACTGCACTACCATAGGTGCTATCTAGAGCCTAAAATGATTCTTCAGCTGTCCCCATTGAAGAACCCTTTTTGATTCCAGGTTTAACCCTTTTGGGTTCCATGTAGGACCCTTTCCACAAAGAGTTCTATGTGGAACCAAAAAAGTTTCTCCCTGGAATCCAAAAGGTTTCTCCTATGGGGACAGCCGAAGAACCCTCGTGGAACTCTTTTTTCTAAGAGTGCATTACTCATGCTCAATCACCTATTGTTGATTGAAATGTTGGCTAGTTGCACTCAATGATATCAAAGGTAACATTATTGTTCTTTGAACTGGTCAGAGTAAAAAAACAGTGTGTGTGTTAATAGTGTATATCAGAGCGTCTCCTTTGTGCTCCAAAGTGAGCTTTTAACGTCCTCAACAGAACGATCGAGAATAATAAGACGTTATTAGATATATATGAAGTAAACTATATGCTAATGTATGACTAATGAAAGTCATTTGATCTATTAACTGTAATTTGGCCGTGTTCTACTTCTCGCTCTTCTACAGCAGAGTTTATAGAAAGAAATTAGAGGCAGTTTGTCTCACGCATTAGTCTTTCTGTGCACAACGCATAACATAAACTCCGAATTAATATGTGAGAAATTATCTTTGAAAATTATGATTTACTCTCGGGAGAGAAAGGTTTATTAAAATACGCAAAAAATAATCTAAAGAGAGAAAATGTGCAGTTGATTAAAGAGTCCTCGCCTTGAACAACATTAAAGAATAATTAAGATGATTTCACTTCATAGGCCTATGCAGTGGCAGTTATTGTGTGGAGGTGTTTTTAAAAAGTCAAATTGCTTCTCTGAAGGACTTAATCTCGTATGAATGGTGTTTAAATATATCATGTGATATGATTTATTTGAAAAAAATAATTAAAACACCGCACAACCAGTCTGGCTTGAGAGGAGGACGCAGTCAGTCAGTCTGTCAGACAAGCCAGGAGATTTTCATCAGGGCTCATCGTTTTGTCAGACGTTTTCAGATCCTCCATAGTAGCCGCTCCTCCGTAGGTAGCTGATCCTCCATAGTAGCCGTTCCTCCGTAGGTAGCTGATCCTCCATAGTAGCCGCTCCTCCGTAGGTAGCTGATCCTCCATAGTAGCCGCTCCTCCGTAGGTAGCTGATCCTCCATAGTAGCCGCTCCTCCGTAGGTAGCTGATCCTCCATAGTAGCCGCTCCTCCGTAGGTAGCTGATCCTCCATAGTAGCCGCTCCTCCGTAGGTAGCTGATCCTCCATAGTAGCCGTTCCTCCGTAGGTAGCTGATCCTCCATAGTAGCCGTTCCTCCGTAGGTAGCTGATCCTCCATAGTAACCGCTCCTCCGTAGGTAGCTGATCCTCCATAGTAGCCGTTCCTCCGTAGGTAGCTGATCCTCCATAGTAGCCGCTCCTCCGTAGGTAGCTGATCCTCCATAGTAGCCGTTCCTCCGTAGGTAGCTGATCCTCCATAGTAGCCGCTCCTCCGTAGGTAGCTGATCCTCCATAGTAACCGCTCCTCCGTAGGTAGCTGATCCTCCATAGTAGCCGCTCCTCCGTAGGTAGCTGATCCTCCATAGTAGCCGTTCCTCCGTAGGTAGCTGATCCTCCATAGTAGCCGCTCCTCCGTAGGTAGCTGATCCTCCATAGTAGCCGTTCCTCCGTAGGTAGCTGATCCTCCATAGTAGCCGCTCCTCCGTAGGTAGCTGATCCTCCATAGTAGCCGCTCCTCCGTAGGTAGCTGATCCTCCATAGTAACCGCTCCTCCGTAGGTAGCTGATCCTCCATAGTAGCCGCTCCTCCGTAGGTAGCTGATCCTCCATAGTAGCCACTCCTCCGTAGGTAGCTGATCCTCCATAGTAGCCACTCCTCCGTAGGTAGCTGATCCTCCATAGTAGCCACTCCTCCGTAGGTAGCTGATCCTCCATAGTAGCCGTTCCTCCGTAGGTAGCTGATCCTCCATAGTAGCCGCTCCTCCGTAGGTAGCTGATCCTCCATAGTAGCCGTTCCTCCGTAGGTAGCTGATCCTCCATAGTAGCCGCTTCTCCGTAGGTAGCTGATCCTCCATAGTAGCCGCTCCTCCGTAGGTAGCTGATCCTCCATAGTAGCCGCTCCTCCGTAGGTAGCTGATCCTCCATAGTAGCCGTTCCTCCGTAGGTAGCTGATCCTCCATAGTAGCCGCTCCTCCGTAGGTAGCTGATCCTCCATAGTAGCCGCTTCTCCGTAGGTAGCTGATCCTCCATAGTAGCCGCTCCTCCGTAGGTAGCTGATCCTCCATAGTAGCCGCTTCTCCGTAGGTAGCTGATCCTCCATAGTAGCCGCTCCTCCGTAGGTAGCTGATCCTCCATAGTAGCCGTTCCTCCGTAGGTAGCTGATCCTCCATAGTAGCCGCTCCTCCGTAGGTAGCTGATCCTCCATAGTAGCCACTCCTCCGTAGGTAGCTGATCCTCCATAGTAGCCACTCCTCTGTAGGTAGCTGATCCTCCATTGCTGACAGTGTAGCACCCAACTGGGTGATGCATCGGCTGCAGAAAAGTGCCAGAAACTCAACCACACATCAGCAGTGGTCAGGAACAAACTCTGCCTATCTGACATCTCAGACATAGCACTCTCCACCTTCCAACCGGCAGGTCAAACAAAAAAGCTGGAGCTGTTGCATCATTATTTAAATAAAAACATTAAGCCATCCAGCTAGCCAAGGCAAACAAACAGATTTAACAGCAAAGTCTTGTAACTTTGACATTGAAGACCATCATATTTATGTGATCAAAACAGAGATTTATCAAGAACAAAAATTATTGATATAAAAATGTAACAAAAAATGTATTGTGGTTAGATGACTCCTGACACTAGGCCTATATGATAACATTGATAATAAATGATAACGTTTCTGGGCATCTATTTATCAACAAGTCATCTTGTACCCCAGAATGAGGAAACATGCCTGTGAGGGGGCTGATGTGTAGTAGGAGTTAAATTTGATGAGACTGAACCTGTGTGGCTGGTGTTCGTCACATGATGGTCCCAGGTATCACAAAGTAAAGTAATGAAATGGGGGGGGGGGGGGGGGGGGGGGGGGGGGTCATTACCACGAGCACGTATTCCCCAATTAAGGTGGCACCAACCTCCTGTGCTATACAACATAAGAGCAATAGCCAACAACGCATTTCCCCATGTTACATTGCGGAATGACAAGATTGACTTAAAATCAAAACAATAGCAACTCAGTTAATGTCATTGATTATACACAGTTGAAGTCAGAAGTTTACATACACTTAGGTTGGAGTCATTAAAACTTGTTTTTCAACCAATCCACAAATTTCTTGTTAATAAACTATAGTTTTGGCAAGTTGGTTAGGACATCTACTTTGTGCAAAGTAATATTTCCAACAATTGTTTACAATTCCAGTGGGTTAGAAGTTTACATACACTAAGTTGACTGTGCCTTTAAAAGGCTTGGAAAATTCCAGAAAATGATGTCATGGATTTAGATGCTTCTGATAGGCTAATTGACATCATTTGAGTGGATGTATTTCAAGGCCTACCTTCAAACTCAGTTCCTCTTTGTTTGACATCATGGGAAAAGGAAAAGAAATCAGCCAAGACATCAGAAAAATATTTGTAGACCTCCACAAGTCTGGTTCATCCTTGGGAGCAATTTCCAAACGCCTGAAGGTACCACATTCATCTGTACAAACAATAGTACTCAAGTATAAATGCCACGGGATCACACAGCCGTCATACCGCTCAGGAAGGAGACGCGTTCTGTCTCCTAGAGATGAACGTACTTTGGTTCGAAAAGTGCAAATCAATCCCAGAACAACAGCAAAGGACCTTGTGAAGATGCTGGAGGAAACAGGTACAAAAGTATCTATATCCACAGTAAAACAAGTCCTATATCGACATAACCTGAAAGAACACTCAGCAAGGAAGAAGCAACTGCTCCAAAACCGCCATAAAAAAAGCCAGACTACGGTTTGCAACTGCACATGGGGACAAAGATCGTACTTTTTGGAGAAATGTCGTCTAGTCTGATGAAACAAAAATAGAACCGTTTGGCCATAATGACCATCTTTATGTTTGGAGGAAAAAGGGGGATGCTTGCAAGCCGAAGAACACCATCCCTACCGTGAAGCACGGGGGTGGCAGCATCATGTTGTGTGCGTGCTTTGCTTCAGGAGGGACTGATGCACTTCACAAAATAGATGGCATCGTGTGGCAGGAAAATGATGTGGATATATTGAAGCAACATCTCAAGACATCAGTCAGGAAGTTAAAGCTTGGTCACAAATGGGTCTTCCAAATGGATAATGACCCCAAACATACTTCCAAAGTTGTGGCAAAATGGCTTAAGGACAACAAAGTCAAGGTATTGGAGTGGCCATCACAAAGCCCTGACCTCGATACTACAGAACATTTGTGGGCAGAACTGAAAAAGCATGTGCGAGCAAGGAGAACACAAACCAGGAGTCAGGAGGACTGGGCCAAAATTCACCCAACTTATTTGGTTTCACATTCTTAAAATAAAGTGTTGATCCTAACTGACCTAAGACAGGGAATTTTTACTAGGATTAAATGTCAATAATTGTGAAAAACTGAGTTTAAATGTATTTGGCTAAGGTGTATGTAAACTTCCGACTCAACTGTCGTACATTTATTTTCAAGGGAATAATAACTGAGCAGGTGTGAACATGTCAGAAAAAAAGATGCCTGTCTACCTGTTAGTCTGTTTGGGAAAAACCAGCTTAGATTGAAAATAATATTTGTAACCATAGATACCACAGAAAAAACAACCAAATCAACAGTAGCTCCATTTTATAAGTGTTTAATGTGTGACGAAGCGAATCATAAAATCACAGGTATAAATACAAAATTAATTAACATCCACATTCATTGCATTTCTGAACAGATAAATTATTAAAGATGTTAAAAACAACCACTTCGATCAAGTTACTCATAAATCGATGGAATTAACTATTTTAAAACAAATACATTTTTACAAAGATGATAGGTTGAATCAAAGGCAGTTATACACACATTATTTGCATATTAGCCTTTTCTTCTACAGTTGACCAACTGAAGTATTAAATTGCATGAGTGAAATAATTTGCATACACAATTTGAGAGAAGCCACTCAAATATGTTGATTGTTGACCATAAAATAGCTTGAGACAATTGATTTTACTGTCAGTCAAAGAGACACCTAAAAGTGGACGTTGTGACAGAAAGATATAAGAAAGCATATTTGAGTTTGGTGACAGAGAAAGAAATCAAAACAAACTATTCACATTTCAGTATCATCAGAATCCAGAGAGGACGATCTAGCCATAGGACCAGGTGGGTAGTGACGCATACTACAAGGCATTTGTTGGCATAATGTGTTTAAAATGGGATCCTCAACAGTTAAAATATATTGTATAACTACATAGTCTCATTTCCTTTCACAAAGACAGTCCTTTATTTCAATGTTTCATTACAAATAAGGTAATCACCTATTATGACACATCATTACTACAGTTCTTCAGAAAAGGGGAATATTATTTTTTGCAGTAGCGTAGTGAAAATATCTAGTTGAGTCATTGGGTTAGAGGGGACAACTAGTGGTTGGGGCCATGCTATTCATCAGAGTCATGTGGTTGGGTTGTCTCCGGCTGTGATTGGTTGGACTCATGTTGCTCCTCCTCCTTTAGGGTGACGACGGTGTTAGTCTGGGTGCTCACATCCAACTCTTTCCCCCCCTCCCACTCTATTACCTCTTCCCCCTCCATGTCCTCCTCCTCCTCTCCACCTATCTGTCCAGTGGGATCTACGGCTCCTCCTTCTTCCTTCTCCCCTGTAGTTCTGTCAGGCTGGGTTGGGAAGAGCAGGTCCTGGTCCCTGTGTTTCTGGCTGGGAAGTTGGTTGTGGTGGATCTCACTGTAGTCATGTCTATAGTTCTGGTGTGTGTAACTGTGGTGGTGGCAATGGAAGAAGCTGAGGATGGTGTGTTTTGGCAGGCCCAGCTGGGCTGACAGGGTGTGGACAGCCTCCTCGTCTGGGTTCAGACCCACGTCCTGGATGAAGCTCTGCAGGATCCCCTGCGCCTCCTGGGACACCCGAAACCCCTCACCCCCCTCACCATTACGCCCGCCATTGCCCTCCCCGTTACTCTGTCTGGCCCCCGACCAACCTCCCTCGCCCCCTTCCTTGTCACTACTACCCCCAGCCCTACTCCTATTGCCCAGACCAGTAATGTCCTCTACCCTCCCATCAACCTTACTACCCCCCAACCAGGTCTTCAATTGGCCCCCACCCCCCTCAGTCTCGGCTTGTGATGCTGTGGACGGTTGTCGTGGAGGCAGGCGAGGCCCCGCCTGGGGCTGCAAGGGCCGCTGGGACCGAGGGGTCAGGAGTCGTTGATGGTGTTGCTGTGGCAATGGGGAGTGGCGTTGGAGCTGGTGGAGACAGATGGAAGTGAAGTTCTAAACAAACGAATGGGAGCTGATGATAGGCTGTGTTACAGGAGGACCAAACTACACGTATGAACACTATCGTCAAACAGCTACACAACTCTACATTCAATTATCTACATACGCATGTGTAACACATGTACATTAACGGAGTAGAATTATGTGTATGTGTTGTGTGTGCGCTTCCATCCGTATACGTGTGTGTGTAGGCTATACCGGGTAGACTGACCAGTGTGTAGTCATTGATAGCTGTGTGAGTCTGTCTCTCCAAAGTTGTTTTTGTGTTTGTGTTGACTGTGTATTACTGTATGAGTGTGTGTATGTACAGATGTAGGATCTTAATTTGACCAGCATTGTCATAGCAAAACAATCCTGCAGCAACTGGATTTTAATGTTTAGTCAATAATGTTGCTTGATCGGTGGTTAGGCAGTTGGCTAAAATGAAGCTACATGAAAAGTGCATTACTGTTAATATGACCGTGTGGTAGTGCAGGTTTTCAGTGAATGTATGTATATCAAAAAAACTAATTGTCATTTGTTGCGGCGTAGGAAAATTCTCAGCAACAACATAGTGATCAAATTAAGATCCTACATATGTACAGGCTATTTAGAGTAGACTGACCAGTGTGCAGTGTTGCTGCAGAGCGTTGCTCTCCTGTTCGTAGATGGCATCTCGCTCCGTCTGAGCCAGACTCAGGAAGCGCCTGATCATACACAGGTTCTCCCACAGGGTCCGGTTCTCCGGGGACGGATCCTCCTTCCAGCGCAGCAGCTCACACAGCCAGCCCTGCAGAACACATATCAGAACCCAGTCAGAGAAACCATAGAAAAGGAAACTTTTCAGAACCCCTTCAATAAAATAAAATGTTATTTGTCACATGCTTTGTAAGCAACAGGTGTAGACTAACAGTGAAGTGCTTACATACTGGCCCTTCCCAACAATGCAGAGAGAAAATAGAGAAATAATAGAAAAGTAAAACACGTAATAATAAAAGTAAAAATAAATACACAATGAGTAACAATAACTTGGCTATAAACACGAGGTACCTGTACCGAGTCGATGTGCAGGGGTACGAGGTAATAACTTGGCTATAAACACGAGGTACCTGTACCGAGTCGATGTGCAGGGGTACGAGGTAATAACTTGGCTAGAAACACGAGGTACCTGTACCGAGTCGATGTGCAGGGGTACGTGGTAATAACATGGCTAGAAACACGAGGTACCTGTACCGAGTCGATGTGCAGGGGTACGAGGGAATAACTTGGCTATATACACAAAGTACCTGTACCGAGTCGATGTGCTGAGGTACGAGGTAATAACTTGGCTATAGACACGAGGAACCTGTACCGAGTCGATGTGCTGAGGTACGAGGTAATAACTTGGCTATATACACGAGGTACCTGTACCGAGTCGATGTGCTGGAGTATGAGGTAATAACTTGGCTATAGACACGAGGTACCTGTACCGAGTCGATGTGCAGGGGTACGATGTAATAACTTGGCTATATACACGAGGTACCTGTACCGAGTCGATGTGCAGGGGTACGTGGTAATAACATGGCTATATACACAAAGTACCTGTACCGAGTCGATGTGCTGAGGTACGAGGTAATAACTTGGCTATATACATGAGGTACCTGTACCGAGTCGATGTGCTGAGGTACGAGGTAATAACTTGGCTATATACACGAGGTACCTGTACCGAGTCGATGTGCTGGGGTACGAGGTAATAACTTGGCTATAGACACGAGGTACCTGTACCGAGTCGATGTGCAGGGGTACGATGTAATAACTTGGCTATATACACGAGGTACCTGTACCGAGTCGATGTGCAGGGGTACGTGGTAATAACATGGCTATATACACGAAGTACCTGTACCGAGTCGATGTGCTGAGGTACGAGGTAATAACTTGGCTATATACATGAGGTACCTGTACCGAGTCGATGTGCTGAGGTACGAGGTAATAACTTGGCTATATACACGAGGTACCTGTACCGAGTCGATGTGCTGGGGTACGAGGTAATAACTTGGCTATATACACGAGGTACCTGTACCGAGTCGATGTGCTGAGGTACGAGGTAATAACTTGGTTATATACACGAGGTACCTGTACCGAGTCGATTTGCTGAGGTACAAAGTAATGAGGTAGATATGTACATATTAATAGGAACAAAGTGACTAGGCAACATGATAGATAATAAACAGTAGCAGCAGTGTATGTGATGAGTCAAAGTTAGTACAAAAAGAGTCAATGCAGATATTCCGGGTAGCTATTTGGTTAACTATTTAACTAACTATTTAGCAGTCTTATGGTTTGGGGGTAGAAGCTGTTCAGGGTCCTGTTGGTCCCAGACTTGGTGCTCTGTTCAGGAGCCTTTTGGTCCCAGACTTGGTGCTCTGTTCAGGAGCCTTTTGGTCCCAGACTTGGTGCTCTTTCAGGAGCCTTTTGGTCCCAGACTTGGTGCTCTGTTCAGGAGCCTTTTGGTCCCAGACTTGGTGCTCTGTTCAGGGTCCTGTTGGTCCCAGACTTTGTGCTCTGTTCAGGGTCCTGTTGGTCCCAGACTTGGTGCTCTGTTCAGGGTCCTGTTGGTCCCAGACTTGGTGCTCTGTTCAGGAGCCTTTTGGTCCCAGACTTGGTGCTCTGTTCAGGAGCCTTTTGGTCCCAGACTTGGTGCTCTGTTCAGGGTCCTGTTGGTCCCAGACTTGGTGCTCTGTTCAGGGTCCTGTTGGTCCCAGACTTGGTGCTCTGTTCAGGAGCCTTTTGGTCCCAGACTTGGTGCTCTGTTCAGGGTCCTGTTGGTTCCAGACATGGTGCTCTGTTCAGGGTCCTGTTGGTCCCAGATTTGGTGCTCTGTTCAGGAGCCTTTTGGTCCCAGACTTGGTGCTCTGTTCAGGGTCCTGTTGGTCCCAGACTTGGTGCTCTGTTCAGGGTCCTGTTGGTCCCAGACTTAGTGCTCTGTTCAGGGTCCTGTTGGTCCCAGACTTGGTGCTCTGTACAGAAGCCTTTTGGTCCCAGACTTGGTGCTCTGTTCAGAAGCCTTTAGGTCCCAGACTTGGTCCTCTGTTCAGGAGCCTTTTGGTCCCAGACTTGGTGCTCTGTTCAGGGTTCTGTTGGTCCCAGACTTGGTGCTCTGTTCAGGAGCCTTTTGGTCCCAGACTTGGTGCTCTGTTCAGGAGCCTTTTGGTCCCAGACTTGGTGCTCTGTTCAGGGTTCTGTTGGTCCCAGACTTGGTGCTCTGGTACTGCTTGCAGTGTGGTAGCAGAGAAAACAGTCTATGACTTGGGTGGCTGGAGTCTTCGACAATTTTCCGGGCCTTCCTCTGACAGCCTGGTATAGAGGTCCTGGATGGCAGGGAGCTCGGCCCCAGTGATGTACTGGGTCATACGCACTACCCTCTGTAGCGCCTTGAGGTTGGATGTCAAGCAGTTACCATACCAGGCGGTGATGCAGCCAGGCAAGATGCTCTCAATGGTGCAGATGTACAACTTTTTGAGGATCTGAAGACCCATGCCAAATCTTTTCAGCCTCATAAGGGGGAAGAAAATTGCCATGCCCTCAACACGACTGTGTTGGTGTGCTTGGACCATGTTAGAAACTTGAAGCTATCGACCCGCTCCACTACAGCATCGTCAAGCAAGATACTAAAATGAAGTTTACTATCTTTAGTAAATATAGTAAATCAGATGTTCTGTGCTTTTCATGAGTAGAAAACAACAGTTATTAATGCTTTATACAAAGCAAGTACACATCAAACTCATAGCAGAACCCTTCTCTGTATTAGGAGCTGGAGGACAGGAGGAGACAGCGAGGGAAAGCAGCAACAATGCCAAGCTTTCCACCTCTACACAATTACAGTGGCACACACACACACACACACACACACACACACACACACACACACACACACACACACACACACACACACACACCTGGCCGTAGTCCAGCACTAGCACAAACAGCCATCCAGATGCAGTAAGCAGATACAACACAGAGCAACATGGTGATGCCTGCCAAACAGCCATACACTAACGTGAGCTGACACAATCGTATTACAGAGAGAAAGAGAGAGAGAGAGAGAGAGAGAGAGAGAGAGAGAGAGAGAGAGGGAGTGGGGGGGGGGGGAGAGAGAGAGAGGGAGAGAGAGAGAGAGGGAAGGTGGGGTTTGAGAGAGAGAAAGAGGCAGAGGGAGAGAGGGAGAGAGAGTGAGAGAAGGTGGGGTTTGAGAGAGAGAAAGAGGCAGAGGAAGAGAGAGAGAGAGAAGGTGGGGTTTGAGAGAGAGAAAGA
>NC_050572.1:15252533-15295033 GCF_013265735.2 Oncorhynchus mykiss
AGTAGTATTTTTCTGTTCATGGTGCTAGAGTAAACAGTAGTATTTTTCTGTTCAAGGTGATAGAGTAAACAAAGTAGTATTTTTCTGTTCAAGGTGCTAGAGTAAACAAAGTAGTATTTTTCTGTTCAAGGTGCTAAAGTAAACAAAGTAGTATTTTTCTGTTCAAGGTGCTAGAGTAAACAAAGTAGTATTTTTCTGTTCAAGGTGCTAGAGTAAACACAGTAGTATTTTTCTGTTCATGGTGCTAGAGTAAACACAGTAGTATTTTTCTGTTCATGGTGCTAGAGTAAACAAAGTAGTATTTTTCTGTTCAAGGTGCTAGAGTAAACAAAGTAGTATTTTTCTGTTCAAGGTGCTAGAGTAAACAAAGTAGTATTTTTCTGTTCAAGGTGCTAGAGTAAACAAAGTAGTATTTTTCTGTTCAAGGTGCTAGAGTAAACACAGTAGTATTTTTCTGTTCAAGGTGCTAGAGTAAACAAAGTAGTATTTTTCTGTTCAAGGTGCTAGAGTAAACACAGGTAGTATTTTTCTGTTCAAGGTGCTAGAGTAAACACAGTAGTATTTTTCAGTTCAAGGTGCTAGAGTAAACACAGTAGTATTTTTCAGTTCAAGGTGCTAGAGTAAACACAGTAGTATTTTTCTGTTCAAGGTGCTAGAGTAAACACAGTAGTATTTTTCAGTTCAAGGTGCTAGATTAAACACAGTAGTATTTTTCTGTTCAAGGTGCTAGAGTAAACACAGTAGTATTTTTCAGTTCAAGGTGCTAGAGTAAACACAGTAGTATTTTTCTGTTCAAGGTGCTAGAGTAAACACAGTAGTATTTTTCTGTTCAAGGTGCTAGAGTAAACACAGTAGTATTTTTCTGTTCAAGGTGCTAGAGTAAACACAGTAGTATTTTTCTGTTCAAGGTGCTAGAGTAAACACAGTAGTATTTTTCTGTTCAAGGTGCTAGAGTAAACACAGTAGTATTTTTCTGTTCAAGGTGCTAGAGTAAACACAGTAGTATTTTTCTGTTCAAGGTGCTAGAGTAAACACAGTAGTATTTTTCTGTTCAAGGTGCTAGAGTAAACACAGTAGTATTTTTCTGTTCAAGGTGCTAGAGTAAACACAGTAGTATTTTTCTGTTCAAGGTGCTAGAGTAAACAAAGGTAGTATTTTTCTGTTCAAGGTGCTAGAGTAAACACAGTAGTATTTTTCTGTTCAAGGTGCTAGAGTAAACACAGTAGTATTTTTCTGTTCAAGGTGCTAGAGTAAACACAGTAGTATTTTTCTGTTCAAGGTGCTAGAGTAAACAAAGGTAGTATTTTTCTGTTCAAGGTGCTAGAGTAAACACAGTAGTATTTTTCTGTTCAAGGTGCTAGAGTAAACAAAGGTAGTATTTTTCTGTTCAAGGTGCTAGAGTAAACACAGTAGTATTTTTCTGTTCAAGGTGCTAGAGTAAACACAGTAGTATTTTTCTGTTCAAGGTGCTAGAGTAAACAAAGGTAGTATTTTTCTGTTCAAGGTGCTAGAGTAAACACAGTAGTATTTTTCTGTTCAAGGTGCTAGAGTAAACAAAGGTAGTATTTTTCTGTTCAAGGTGCTAGAGTAAACACAGTAGTATTTTTCTGTTCAAGGTGCTAGAGTAAACAAAGGTAGTATTTTTCTGTTCAAGGTGCTAGAGTAAACACAGTAGTATTTTTCTGTTCAAGGTGCTAGAGTAAACACAGTAGTATTTTTCTGTTCAAGGTGCTAGAGTAAACAAAGGTAGTATTTTTCTGTTCAAGGTGCTAGAGTAAACAAAGGTAGTATTTTTCTGTTCAAGGTGCTAGAGTAAACACAGTAGTATTTTTCTGTTCAAGGTGCTAGAGTAAACACAGTAGTATTTTTCTGTTCAAGGTGCTAGAGTAAACAAAGGTAGTATTTTTCTGTTCATGGTGCTAGAGTAAACAGTAGTATTTTTCTGTTCAAGGTGCTAGAGTAAACACAGTAGTATTTTTCTGTTCAAGGTGCTAGAGTAAACAAAGGTAGTATTTTTCTGTTCAAGGTGCTAGAGTAAACACAGTAGTATTTTTCTGTTCAAGGTGCTAGAGTAAACAAAGGTAGTATTTTTCTGTTCAAGGTGCTAGAGTAAACACAGTAGTATTTTTCTGTTCAAGGTGCTAGAGTAAACACAGTAGTATTTTTCTGTTCAAGGTGCTAGAGTAAACAAAGGTAGTATTTTTCTGTTCAAGGTGCTAGAGTAAACACAGTAGTATTTTTCTGTTCAAGGTGCTAGAGTAAACACAGTAGTATTTTTCAGTTCAAGGTGCTAGAGTAAACACAGTAGTATTTTTCAGTTCAAGGTGCTAGAGTAAACACAGTAGTATTTTTCAGTTCAAGGTGCTAGAGTAAACACAGTAGTATTTTTCTGTTCAAGGTGCTAGAGTAAACACAGTAGTATTTTTCAGTTCAAGGTGCTAGAGTAAACACAGTAGTATTTTTCAGTTCAAGGTGCTAGAGTAAACACAGTAGTATTTTTCTGTTCAAGGTGCTAGAGTAAACACAGTAGTATTTTTCAGTTCAAGGTGCTAGAGTAAACACAGTAGTATTTTTCAGTTCAAGGTGCTAGAGTAAACACAGTAGTATTTTTCAGTTCAAGGTGCTAGAGTAAACACAGTAGTATTTTTCAGTTCAAGGTGCTAGAGTAAACACAGTAGTATTTTTCAGTTCAAGGTGCTAGAGTAAACACAGTCGATAGCCACCTTCTAAAGCTCTGCTATTAAACAGATTAAACTGCTATTAAACGTATTATATCATTATCTGTCTGCTTCTGCTCTTACAGGAGTCAGACTCTCTTCCTTAAGGTGGGGCTCCTCCCTCCCTCCCTCCCTCCCTCCCTCCCTCCCTCCCTCCCTCCCTCCCTCCCTCCCTCCCTCCCTCCCTCCCTCCCCAGAAATGAGCAATTTTGTGCTTCACTCCAGCTGTTACACAACTATACCCCTCTAATGTAGACCCCCCCCCCCCCCACCACACACACACACACATACACCAGCCATTAAGCCTTTACACTCCAATTGGGTCTTCACACTCCAAGCCCCACTCACTCTACCCCTTGGCACCATACCCAGGTGAAACGTTCCTTCCAGACCACACCCTATTTTACCTGGCTGCTGAGCCCCGTTGTCATGGCGACGGGTGGGCAGGTGCCTATAATGACAGCCTTTGGTAATTATAATAACACCCATGATGATGCTGGTGATAATGATGGTAATAATAACAGTGGGCTACGTCTCTCTATAAGCTATTCATGTGAGTGCCTTCTAACTGCAGGAGCACAGGACAGACAGGAGGAGAGAAGGGGAGGGAGGCAGACAGATAGGAAGAGAGAGGGGGAGGGAGGCAGACAGAAAGGAGAGAGAGGTATCAAATGGGGAGAGGGGAGAGATGAAAATCAAGGGATAGACCAGTCACATGAAGACACAAAATGGATACAGAGAGCGAAAGAGTAGGAAGTATAAAACGAGAGGAAGATATATAGAGAAATTAACAGAGAGAGTGACCCCCAAAGCCACTTCCTCCTTTGGTCGTCTTTACTTCCAGTTCTCTGCTGCCAATGACTGGAACGAACTGCAAAAATCTCTGAAGCTGGAGACTCATATCTCCCTCACTAGCTTTAAACACCAGCTGTCAGAGCAGCTCACAGATCACTGCACCTGTACATAGCCCATCTGTAAACAGCCCATCTATCTACCTACCTCATCCCCATACTGTATTTATGTATTTATTTTGCTCCTTTGCACCCCAGTATCTATAATTGCACATTCATCTTCTGCACATCTACCATTCCAGTGTTTAATTGCTATATTGTAATTATTTCGACACCATGGCCTATTTATTGCCTTAACCCGATCGCGACGTCCCCCAAAGGCTTACTTTCTAGCCCTTGCTATCTGCTTGCTTGCTAATCCGGCCTGCTAACTGCTAGCCTGCCCCGGTCTACTAACAGCTAGCTTGTTTAGCCCCGGTCTGCTAACTGCTAGCTTGTTTAGCCCCGGCCTACTAACTGTTAGCTTGTTAGCACAGGCCTGCTAACTGTCTGAATCGCCGTGTCCCCAGCTAGCCCAACCACTCACCGGACCCATATTTATTTTCAATCTCTTTCCGATTTTTAATTCGATTATACCTTCCGGTAACCTGCCTCACCCAATGTGATACGGAATCGCTATTATTTTTAATTTTTAGAACACATTCAAGAACCTCCAGAAGCTAACCAGCTAACTAGCTACAAGCTATTTAGTCATTGTTAGCCACTGCTTGCGGCTTTTAGCCAGCCATTTTTTTTTTTTTGCCTGGATAACTGTCTCTCCACAACAACGCCGGATTCCTGCCGTAATCCCTGGACCACTACTCCTGATCTTCACAGCTAGCTTGCACGCAGTACCGAAGCTATCCCTGAGGCCCACTTCCCGGCCTACTCAGCTGTTCACCCGAACAACACTCATACACGGCTAGAGCCCAATACTCCCTGCTGTAAACTCGGCTACATAGCTGATGCCTGCTGGACACTGTGATCACTTGGCTACATAGCTGATGCCTGCTGGACTGTCCATTAATCACGGTACTCCATTCTGTTTGTTTATGTTTTTATCTGTCGGCCCCAGCCACACTCAGGCTCTGTGTGTAGTTAATCTGACCCTCTCTGCCTAGTCAACGCCATTTTACCTGCTGTTGTTGTGCTAGCTGATTAGCTGTTGTTGTCTCACCTGCTGTTTTAGCTAGCTCTCCCAATCAACACCTGCGATTAATGTATGCCTCGCTGTATGTCTCTCTCACATGTCAATATGCCTTGTATACTGTTGTTCAGGTTAGCTATCATTGTTTTAGTTTACAATGGAGCCCCTAGTTCCACTCTTCATACCTCTGATACCTCCTTTGTCCCACCTCCCACACATGCAGTGACCTCACCCATTGCAACCAGCATGTCCAGAGATACAACCTCTCTTATCATCACCCATTGCCTGGGCTTACCTCCGCTGTACCCGCACCCCACCATACCCCTCCTGCTTGTTGTGCATTATGCCCTGAATATATTCTACCATGCCCAGAAATCTGCTCCTTTTATTCTTTGTCCCCAACGCTCTAGGCGACCAGTTTGGATAGCCTTTAGCCGCACCCTCATACTACTCCTCCTCTGCTCCGTGGGTGATGTGGAGGTAAACCCAGGCCCTGCATGTCCCCAGGCACCCTCATTTGTTGACTTCTGTGATCGAAAAAGCCTTGGTTTCATGCATGTCAACATCAGAAGCCTCCTCCCTAAGTTTGTTTTACTCACTGCTTTAGCACACTCTGCTAACCCTGATGTCCTTGCCACGTCTGAATCCTGGCTTAGGAAGGCCACCAAAAATTTGGAGATTTCCATACCCAACTATAACATTTTCTGTCAAGATAGAACTGCCAAAAGGGGAGGAGTTTCCAGGTCCATACCCAAACAGTTCGAACTACTAATTTAAAAAATTACTCTCTCCAGAAATAAGTCTCTCACTGTTGCCGCCTGCTACCTACCCCCCTCAGCTCCCAGCTGTGCCCTGGACACCATTTGTGAATTGATCGCCCCCCATCTAGCTTCAGAGTTTGTTCTGTTAGGTGACCTAAATTGGGATATGCTTAACACCCCGGCAGTCCTACAATCTAAGCTAGATGCCCTCAATCTCACACAAATCATCAAGGAACCCACCAGGTACAACCCTAAATCTGTAAACAAGGGCACCCTCATAGACGTCATCCTGACCAACAGGCCCTACAAATACACCTCCGCTGTCTTCAACCAGGATCTCAGCGATCACTGCCTCATTGCCTGTATCCGCTACGGATCCGCAGTCAAACGACCACCCCTCATCACTGTCAAACACTCCCTAAAATACTTCTGCGAGCAGGCCTTTCTAATCGACCTGGCCCGTGTATCCTGGAAGGATATTGACCTCATCCCGTCAGTTGAGGATGCCTGGTCATTCTTTAAAAGTAACTTCCTCACCATTTTAGATAAGCATGCTCCGTTCAAAAAATGCAGAACTGGGCCTCCCGGGTGGCGCAGTGGTTAAGGGCCATCAGAGTCCCTGGGTTCGCGCCCAGGCTCTGTCGTAACCGGCCGCGACCGGGAGGTCCGTGGGGCGACGCACAATTGGCCTAGCGTCGTCCGGGTTAGGGAGGGATTGGTCGGTAGGGATCTCCTTGTCTCATCGCGCACCAGCTACTCCTGTGGCGCAGTGCGCGCTAGCCAAGGTTGCCAGGTGCACAGTGTAGCCTCCGACACATTGGTGCGGCTGGCTTCCGGGTTGGAGGCGCGCTGTGTTAAGAAGCAGTACGGCTGGTTGGGTTGTGTATCGGAGGACGCATGACATTCAGCCTTCGTCTCTCCCGAGCCCGTACGGGAGTTGTAGCAATGAGACAAGATAGTAGCTACTACAACAATTGGATACCACGAAATTGGGGAGAAAAAGGGCTACATTTTTTTTTTTTTTAATAAAAAAAAAATGCAGAACTAAGAACAGATATAGCCCTTGGTTCACCCCAGACCTGACTGTCCTCGACCAGCACAAACACATCCTGTGGCGATAGCATCGAATAGTCGAACTGCAATAGCATCGAATAGTCCCCGCGATATGCAACTGTTCAGGGAAGTCAGGAACCAATACACGCAGTCAGTCAGGAAAGCCAAGGCCAGCTTCTTCAGGCAGAAATTTGCATCCTGCAGCTCTAACTCCAAAAAGTTCTGGGACACTGTAAAGTCCATGGAGAACAAGAGCACCTCCTCCCAGCTACCCACTGCACTGAGGCTAGGTAACACGGACACCACCGATAAATCCATGATTATCGAAAACTTCAACAAGCATTTCTCAACGGCTGGCCATGCCTTCCTCCTGGCTACTCCAACCTCGGCCAACAGCTCTGCCCCCCCCGCAGCTACTCGCCCAAGCCTCTCCAGGTTCTCCTTTACCCAAATCCAGATAGCAGATGTTCTGAAAGAGCTGCAAAACCTGGACCCGTACAAATCAGCTGGGCTTGACAATCTGGACCCTCTATTTCTGAAACTATCCGCCGCCATTGTCGCAACCCCTATTACCAGCCTGTTCAACCTCTCTTTCATATCGTCTGTGATCCCCAAGGATTGGAAAGCTGCCGCAGTCATCCCCCTCTTCAAAGGGGGAGACACCCTGGACCCAAATTGTTACAGACCTATATCCATCCTGCCCTGCCTATCTAAGGTCTTCGAAAGCCAAGTCAACAAACAGGTCACTGACCATCTCGAATCTCCGCTGTGCAATCTGGTTTCCGAGCCGGTCACGGGTGCACCTCAGCCACACTCAAGGTACTAAACGATATCATAACCGCCATCGATAAAAGACAGTCCTGTGCAGCTGTCTTCATCGATCTGGCCAAGGCTTTCGACTCAATCACCATATTCTTATCGGCAGACTCAGTAGCCTCGGTTTTTCTAATGACTGCCTTGCCTGGTTCACCAACTACTTTGCAGACAGAGTTCAGTGTGTCAAATCGGAGGGCATGTTGTCCGGTCCTCTGGCAGTCTCTATGGGGGTGCCACAGGGTTCAATTCTCGGGCCGACTCTTTTCTCTGTATATATCAATGATGTGGCTCTTGCTGCGGGAGATTCCCTGATCCACCTCTACGCAGACGACACCATTCTGTATACTTCCGGCCCTTCCTTGGACACTGTGCTATCTAACCTCCAAACACTCATTCCGTGGCCTCCAACTGCTCTTAAACGCTAGTAAAGCCAAACGCATGCTTTTCGACCGCTCGCTGCCTGCACCCACACGCCCGACTAGCATCACCACCCTGGATGGTTCCGACCTAGAATATGTGGACATCTATAAGTACCTAGGTGTCTGGCTAGACTGTAAACTCTCCTTCCAGACTCATATCAAACATCTCCAATCTGAAATCAAATCTAGAGTCGGCTTTCTATTCCGCAACAAAGCCTCCTTCACTCACGCCGCCAAACTTACCCTAGTAAAACTGACTATCCTACCGATCCTCGACTTTGGCGATGTCATCTACAAAATAGCTTCCAATACTCTACTCAGCAAACTGGATGCAGTTTTGTTACTAAAGCACCTTATACCACCCACCACTGCGACCTGTATGCTCTAGTTGGCTGGCCCTCGCTACATATTCATCGCCAGACCCACTGGCTCCAGGTCAGTCCATGCTAGGTAAAGCTCCACCTTATCTCAGTTCACTGGTCACGATGGCAACAGCACCCGTAGCACGCGCTCCAGCAGTTGTATCTCACTGATCATCCCTAAAGACAACACCTCATTTGGCCGCCTTTCGCACACAATGTATATAGACTATTTTTTTCCTTTTTTTTTTCTACTGTGTTATTGACTTGTTAATTGTTTACTCCATGTGTAACTCTGTGTTGTCTGTTCACACTGCTGTGCTTTATCTTGGCCAGGTCGCAGCTGTAAATGAGAACTTGTTCTCAACTAGCCTACCTGGTTAAATAAAGGTGGGAAAAAAATTAATAATCTTACCTTATTTGCACTCACTGTATATAGACTTTTTGTTTTCTTTTGTTCTACTGTATTATTGACTGTATGTTTTGTTTATTCCATGTGTAACTCTGTGTTGTTGTATGTGTCAAATTGCTACGCTTTATCTTGGCCAGGTCACAGTTGCAAATGAGAACTTGTTCTCAACTAGCCTACCTGGTTAAATAAAGGTGAAATAAAAAATAAAAATACATTTAAAAAGAGAGCAAGAGTAAGGGAGAGAATCGAGGGATGGAAAAATGGGAGAGGTAGAGACTCTCTGAGGGACTGTGATTAGAGAGGAAAAGACTCCCTGAGGGAGTGTGATTAGAGAGATAGAGACTCTCTGAGGGAGTGTGATTAGAGAGGTATAGACTATCTGAGGGAGTATGATTAGAGAGGTATAGACTCTCTGAGGGAGTGATTAGAGAGGTAGGAGTAGAGACTATCTGAGGGAGTGTAATTAGAGGGGTAGAGACTGAGGGAGTGTGATTACAGAGGTAGAGACTCTCTGGGGGAGTGTGATTAGAGAGCTATAGATTTTCTGGAGGAGTGTGATTAGAGAGGTAGACACTCTCTGATGTAGTGTGATTAGAGAGGTATAGACTGAGGGAGTGTGATTAGAGAGAAAGAGACTCTCTGAGGGAGTTTGATTAGAGAGGTAGAGACTCTCTGAGGGAGTGTGATTAGAGAGGTATAGATTTTCTGGAGGAGTGTGATTAGAGAGGTAGAGACTCTCTGATGTAGTGTGATTAGAGAGGTATAGACTGAGGGAGTGTGATTAGAGAGAAAGAGACTCTCTGAGGGAGTGTAATTAGAGAGGTAGAGACTCTCTGATGTAGTGTGATTAGAGAGGTATAGACTGAGGGAGTGTGATTAGAGAGAAAGAGACTCTCTGAGGGAGTGTAATTAGAGAGGTAGAGACTCTCAGGGGTAGTGTGATTAGAGAGTTAGACTTTCTGAGGGAGTGTGATTAGAGAGGTAGAGACTCTGAGGGAGTGTGATTAGAGAGGTAGAGACTCTCCGAGGGAGTGTGATTAGAGAGGTAGACTCTCTTGAGGGAGTGTGATTAAGAGAGGTAGAGACTCTCTGCGGGAGTGTGATTAGAGCAGTAGAGGTACAGACTCTCTGGGGGAGTGTGATTATAGAGGTATAGACTCTCTGAGGGACTGTAATTAGAGAGGTAGAGACTGAGGGAGTGTGATTAGAGAGGTATAGACTCTCTGAGGGACTGTAATTAGAGAGGTAGAGACTGAGGGAGTGTGACTAGAGAGGTAGAGACTCTCTGTGGGAGTGTGATTAGAGAGGTATAGACTCTCCGAGGGAGTGTGATTAGAGAGGTAGACTCTCTTGAGGGAGTGTGATTAAGAGAGGTAGAGACTCTCTGCGGGAGTGTGATTAGAGCAGTAGAGGTACAGACTCTCTGGGGGAGTGTGATTATAGAGGTATAGACTCTCTGAGGGAGTGTGATTAGAGAGTGGTATAGACTCTCTGGGGAGTGTGATTAGAGCGGTATAGACTCTCTGGGGGAGTGTGATTAGAGCGGTATAGACTCTCTGGGGGAGTGTGATTAAAGAGTTAGGGGTAGAGACTCTCTGAGGGAGTGTGATTAGAGAGGTAGAGACTCTCTGGGGGAGTGTGATTAGAGAGGTAGTGACTCTCTGCGGGAGTGTGATTAGAGAGTTTGGGGTACAGACTCTCTAGGGGAGTGTGATTAGCTGGCCCAGCAGCTGCTCCACTGCTGTCACGAGTTCCTACTGCAGAGAAGAGCTGGGACACACACACACACACACACACACACACACACACACACACACACACACACACACACACACACACAGTCATAGACATGCGGCAAAAGGCCATGCCAAGAGCTAATCACCACGCAAACGTGCACACACAGCATGAGATCAACCCCTCCTTCTCTCCCACCCCTCATAAATCCCTAACCCCTAGTTTACATCACAGTCCCATACATCCAGTTCCCCCTGTCCCTGTCTGTCCCATACCTGGGTCCTGTTGAAGGCCACGCGGGCGAACACAGCCTGGGAGATGCCTGCTCTCTTCAGCTCCTCTCTCACCCACTGGTAGATCTCACAGTAGATGTCTGATGGTCCACACACCTGGCTCTGGGACCCAGACACAGGTCCTGGTGGTCCAGCCTGGGGCTGGGGGTCGAGGGCCTTAGATAGGGCCAAGGAGGTGGGAGGCCTCCCCACAGAGGGGTGGTTGAGGAACTGGTGGGGGGAGGTGGAGACAGATACAGACAGGCTCTGCTGGGATAACATTCGGGTAACTGCATACTGCTGGTTGAGGAACTGGGTCATGACTATCTGTTGGGGGTTGACTAGCTGGGGGCTGAGGGGGGCGGTCACCAGCCCTGGGGGGCGGAGACTTGGGGCCAGGCAGCCACGACCGTGAGGGAAGACGAGGGGCGAGGAGTCGGCCTGTTTGGCTGTGTTGCCTGGGATTGGTTGATGGGTAAAGGTCAGATGGGTGGAGCCCGGTTGGGATTGGTCAGAGAAGCTATCAATCTCTGAAGTGAGGAAGAGAGGGATGGAGGAAGAGAGGGATGGAGGACGAGAGGGATGGAGGAAGAGAGGGGTGGAGGAAGAGAGGGGAGTTAGTATAAAAAGCCACAGCTACTATTTGCTAACATTAGCATTGATGATGAATATAGGTTAACTATATCGTCAGAGTACCTAACTGAGGAACTCAACTTAACCTTACTCTAGATGCAGTTGCACCCCTAAAAACAAAAAACATTTGTCATAAAAAACTAGCTCCCTGGTATACAGAAAATACCCGAGCTCTGAAGCAAGCTTCCAGAAAATTGGAACGGAAATGGCACTACACCAAACTGGAAGTCTTCCGACTAGCTTGGAAAGACAGTACCGTGCAGTATCAAAGAGCCCTCACTGCTGCTCGAACATCCTATTTTTCCAACTTAATTGAGGAAAATAAGAACAATCCAAAATGTATTTTTGATATTGTCGCAAAGCTAACGAAAAAGCAGCATTCCCCAAGAGAGGATGTCTTTCACTTCAGCAGTAATAAATTCATGAACTTCTCTGAGGAAAAGATCATGATCATTAGAAAGCAAATTACAAACCTTGACCCAGAAAATAAAATAAAACTATCGGCCTATATCGAATCTCCCATTCCTCTCAACATTTTTTGAAAAAGTTGTTGAGCAGCAACTCACTGCCTTCCTGAAGACAAACAATGTATACGAAATGCTTCAGTCTGGTTTTAGACCCCATCATAGTACTGAGACTGCACTTGTGAAGGTGGTAAATTACCTTTTAATGTTGTCAGACCGAGGCTCTGCATCTGTCCTTGTGCTCCTAGAACTTAGTGCTGCTTTTGATACCATCGATCACCACATTCTTTTGGAGATTGGAAACCAAATTGGTCTACACAGACCTGATTTAGATCTTATCTGTCGGAAAGATATCAGATTGTCTCTGTGGATGGTTTGTCCTCTGACAAATCAACTGTACATTTCGGTATTCCTCAAGGTTCCGTTTTAGGACCGCTTTTGTTTTCACTATATATTTTACCTCTTGGTGATGTCATTCGGAAACATAATGTTAACTTTCATTGCTATGCGGATGACACAGAGCTGTACATTTCGATGAAACATGGTGAAGCCCCAAAGTTGCCCTCCCTGGAAGCCTGTGTTTCAGACATAAGGATGTGGATGGTTGCAAACATTCTACTTTTAAACTCGGACAAAACAGAGATGCTTGTTCTAGGTCCCAAGAAACAAAGAGATCTTCTGTTGAATCTGACAATTAATCTTGATGGTTGTACAGTCGTGTCAAATGAAACTGTGAAGGACCTCGGCGTTACTCTGGACCCTGATCTCTCTTTTGAAACATATCAAGACTGTTTCAAGGACAGCTTTTTTCCATCTACGTAACATTGCAAAAATCAGAAACGTTCTGTCCAAAAATGATGCAGAAAAATGAATCTTTGCCCTTGTCACTTCTAGGTTAGACTACTGCAATGCTCTACTTTCCGGCTACCCGGATAAAGTACTAAATAAACTTCAGTTAGTGCTAAACACGGCTGCTAGAATCTTGACTAGAACCAAAACATTTCATCACATTACTCCAGTGCTAGCCACTCTACATTGGCTTCCTGTTAAGGCATGGGCTGATTTCAAGGTTTTACTGCTTACCTACAAAGCA
The DNA here is from genome assembly GCF_013265735.2 of Oncorhynchus mykiss. NCBI lineage: Eukaryota > Metazoa > Chordata > Actinopteri > Salmoniformes > Salmonidae > Oncorhynchus > Oncorhynchus mykiss. The sequence goes on from NC_050572.1 coordinate 15,265,244, forward strand.
TTACATGGGCTTGCTCCTACCTATCTTTCCGTTTTGGTCCTGCCGTACATACCTACACGTACACTACGGTCACAAGACGCAGGCCTCCTTACTGTCCCTAGAATTTCTAAGCAAACAGCTGGAGGCAGGGCTTTCTCTTATAGAGCTCCATTTTTAGGGAATGGTCTGCCTACCCATGTGAGAGACGCAGATTCGGTCTCAACCTTTAAGTCTTTATTAAAGACTCATCTCTTCAGTAGGTCCTATGATTGAGTGTTGTCTGGCCCAGGAGTGTGAAGGTGAATGGAAAGGCACTGGAGCAACAAGCAACCCTTGCCGGTTCCCCTCTCTCCACTGGGATTCTCTGTTTCTAACCCTATTACAGGGACTGTGTCACTGGCTTACTGGTGCGCTTCCATGCCATCCCTAGGAGGGGTGCGTCACTTGAGTGGGTTGAGTCACTGACGTGATCTTCCTGTCCGGGGTGGCGCACCCCTTGGGTTGTGCCCTGGCGGAGATCTTTGTGGGCTATACTCGGACTTGTGTCAGGATGGTAAGTTGGTGGTTGAAGATATCACTCTAGTGGTGTGGGGGCTGTGCTTTGGCAAAGTGGGTGGGGTTATATCCTGCCTGTTTGGCCCTGTCCGGGGGTATCGCCGGATGGGGCCACCGGTGTCTCCTGACCCCTCCTGTCTCAGCCTCCAGTATTTATGCTGCAGTAGTTTATGTGTCGGGGGGCTAGGGTCAGTCTGTTATATCTGGAGTATTTCTCCTGAAAAGCCAACTAACATTTACTCCTGAGGTGCTGACCAATTGCACCCTCGACAACCACTGTGATTATTATTATTTGACCCTGCTGGTCATCTATGAACATTTGAACATCTTGGCCATGTTCTGTTATAATCTCCATCCGGCACAGCCAGAAGAGGACTGGCCACCCCTCATAGCTTGGTTCCTTTTTAGGTTTCTTTCTAGGTTTTGGCCTTTCTAGGGAGTTTTTCCTAGCCACCGTGCTTCTACACCTGCATTGCTTGCTGTTTGGGATTTTAGGCTGGGTTTCTGTACAGCACTTTGTGACATCAGCTGATGTAAGAAGGGCTTTATAAATCAATTTGATTGATTGAACTACCCTTTTAAGGGCACCTGTAGTCTTACCCATGATGCCTTTGGTCTTCCTGAAGTGCTTGTACCAGCGGCCAAACTCGTGGCACTTGGTGGCCGACACGTTTGCGTAGTAGGTGCTGTTTACAATGGAGGAGATCATACTCTGAGAGACGGGGACAAAATACAACAATATGGAGTCAGTGAAAACAGTGTCAGGGAAAAGCATTAGGAATACTGATCCACAATCATCAGATCAATACATAATACAGTAATAATACAAGAACATGTTATATACGCTAGCCTGAGAGACACTCTATTTTCCTCTTGTTGACTGAGGAACTGTGTAATACTTCCATTAGAAGTCAGAATATAAACAATTAAATATACAATACTATTAAAGAGACAAAGAAGTAACGATTCTCATTTTAAATCATCGTTCTGCCTCTCATTTTACCCGTCTCCATTTTTCTCCCTGTATCTTTGTGAGTCTCAGCTGAACACAGAATGTGTGATAATAATGAACTCCGATCTCTGTTATTAAAACATACCCCCAGGTAAACTCTGTAATAAAGACAGATGAGTCTGTGTGTGTGTGTGTGTGTGTGTGTGTGTGTGTGTGTGTGTGTGTGTGTGTGTGTGTGTGTGTGTGTGTGTGTGTCGCCTCAACTAAGTGCAATCTGTTGTTTAAGAAACTGAAGGCAAAGGGAATAACAGATCACACACACACACAGGATTTTCTCCCAAGACAATCCTGTGCCATCTACACATCTGACTACACCTTCTATTTTCATATGTATTCTAATCGGCTCCGGAGAGAGAGAGAAGGAGAGAGAGGGAAAGGGTGAGAAAAAGAGAGAGAGAGAGCGGGAGAGAGAGAGAAAGAGAAAGAGGGTGAGTGAGAGAGAAAGAGGGAGGGAGAGAGAACGATATCAAGAGGAGAGAAGAGGGATAGCGAGAGAGGGGGAGAAGACAAGAGAGAGAGAGGGAGAGGGAGAAGGCGAGAGAGAGAGAGAGAGAGAGAGAGAGAGAGAGAGGAGAGAGGGAGAAGGTGTGTGAGAGAGAGAGAGAGAGAGAGAGAGAGAGAGAGAGAGAGATAGAGAGAGGGCGAGAGGTCCCCTGTCTGCATGTTACAATACTGGTTTAGCCCACTGAGCACTGTTGCCTGGGATTGCAACAGTATGAGATACACACACACAGAGAGAAAGAGAGAGATTGACTAGGTAGAGCGAGAGAGAGATGGTAGCAGTATACACCAGCAGAACTAACCATCTCAATAGGTGTGTGTGTGTGTGTGTGTGTGTGTGTGTGTGTGTGTGTGTGTGTGTGTGAGAGAGAGTTGTGTGTGTGAGAGTTGTGTGTGTGAGAGTTGTGTGTGTGAAAGTGTGTGTGAAAGTGTGTGTGAAAGTGTGTGTGTGTGTGAGAGTTGTGTGTGTGAGAGTTGTGTGTGTGAGAGTTGTGTGTGTGCATGTCAAACGTTAAAAAAAAGGTCAAAAAAGGTCCAAAAGAAGGTGCTTATATTTGTACTGGTTCTCACATGTACAAGTGTGTGTGGTGAAATTGAAATGTATTTTGCATATCCTATTCCCCCTGAGACATCCTCGGAGAGTGGGGTCACGAACAGGTGTGTTTGTATGTATGGGCATACATGTTCGTGCCTCTGTGTGTGTGCAGGTGTTCGTGCACATGTGTGCGTGTTTGTGTGTTTATGCACGTGTTTGTGCCTGTGTGTTTGTGCATGTGTGTATGTGTTTGTGTACCTGGGACAAAGGGCACTCTTTGGCCAGTGAGCTCTGGTTCATGTCTCTCAGTAGCTCCTTCAGGGCGTTTCTCACTGTAGAGTGACTCCACTGTTCTGGAGGGAGTTCCTCCAACCTGGGACAACTAGAGCGAGAGGGGGGTAGAGAAAGAGAGAGAGAGAGAGAGAGAGAGAGAGAGAGAGAGGGGGGGGGAGAGGGGGAGAGGGGGATAGAGAGAGAGTGAGAGTTAGGTGGGGGCGATAGGGGGGTAGAGAAAGAGAGAGAGGGGGGGGGGGAGAGGGGGGTAGAGAAAGATAGAGAGAGATAGAGAGAGAGAGAGAGAGAGAGGGGGATAGAGAGAGAGAGAATTAGGTGGGGTGATAGGGGGGAAGATAGAGGGGTAAATGGAGAGGGATACGGGGCGAGAGAGACAGATGGAGAGATAGAAGAAGAGAGGGAGGAAGAGAAGTAGAGTGAAAAATGAATAAATATGCTGTCTGAAATTGTTCCCCCTCTTGTGGAATGGCATATCTAGACTTTGGCTGACTGTGTGTTTCTGTGTGTGTTCCTTTATACACTTTAGGAAAAAAGGTCCCAAAAGGGTTATTTGGCTGTCCCCATAGGAGAACTATTTTGATTTCCATGAAGAACTCTCTGTGTTAAGGGTTCTACCTGGAACCAAAATGGTTCTACCTGGAACCAAAATGGTTCTATCTGGAATCAAAAAGGGTTCTTCAAAGGGTTTTCCTATGGGGACAGCCGAATAACTATTTTAGGTCCGAGATACAGGGCCTTCAGAAAGTATTCACACCCCTTGAATTTTCCCACATTTTGTTGTGTTACAGCCTGAACTTAAAATTTATCAAATGTATATATTTTTGTCACTGGCCTACACAATATCAAATGGGAATTATGTTTTTTGAAACTTCTCCTAATTTATTACACATTTAAAGCTGAAATGTCTTGAGTCAATAAGTAATTCAAGCCCTTTGTTATGGCAAGCCTAAATAAGTTCAGGAGTAAACATTTGCTTAACAAGTCACATATTAAGTTGCATTTACTAATTTGCAATTATAGTGTTTAACATTATTTTTGAATGACTACCTCATCTCTGTACCCCACACATACAAGTATCTGTAAGGTCTCTCAGTCAAGCAGTGAATTTCAATCACAGATTCAACCACAAAGACCCGGGAGGTTTTCCAATGCCTCGCAAAGAAGGGGACCTATTGGTAGATGAGTAACAATACAAAAAAAGCAGACATTAAATATCCCTTTGAGCAAGGGAAAGTTATTAATTACACTTTGGATGATGAATCAATACACCCAGTCACTACAAAGATACAGATGTCCTTCTTAACTCCAAAGAGGAAGGAAACAGCAGATTTGACAATGAAGCCAATGGTGACTTTAAAACAGTTACAGAGTTTAATGGCTGTGATAGGAGAAAACTGAGGATGGATAAACAACATTGCAGTTACTCCACAATACTAACCTAAATGAGAGAGTGAAATTAAGGAAGCCTGTACAGAATAAAAAAATATTGCAAAACATGCATCTTGTTTGCAACAAGGCACTATAGTAATACTGCAAAAAAAGTGGCAAAGCAATGAACTTTTTGGTTGAATACAAAGTGTTATGTTTTGGGCAAATTCAATACAACACATTACTGAGTACCACTCTCCATAATATCAAGCATAGTAGTGGCTGCATCATGTTATGGGTATGCTTGTAATTGTTAAGGACTGGGGAGTGTTTCAGGATAAAAAAAACTGAATGGAGCTAAGCACAGACAAAATCCTAGAGGAAAACCTGGTTCAGTCTGCTTTTCCCAGACACTGGGAGATGAATTCACATTTCAGCAGGTTAATAACCTAAAGCACAAGGCCAAATCTACACTGGAGTTGCTTACCAAGAAGACAATGAATGGTCCTTGAAAATCTAAGTCAAGACCTGGAAATGGTTGTCTAGAAATTATCAACACCAATTTTGACAGAGTTTGAAGAATTTTGAAAAGAATAATGGGCAAATGTTGCACAATCCAGGTGTGGAAAGCTCTTAGAGACTTACCCAGAAAGACTTACAGCTGTAATCACTGCCAAATGTGTTTCTATAAAGTATTGATTCAGGGGTGTGAATACTTGTGTAAATTCGATTTTTCTGTATTTATTGTCAATAAATTTGAATTATTATTTTTTTTTTATTCATTTTGTCATTATGGGGTATTGTGTGTGGATGGGTGAGAATTATTATTATTTTAATCCATTTTGAATTCAGGCTGTAACACAATAAAATGTGGAATTAATCAATGCATATGAATACATTGTGTGTGTGCCTGTGTGTGTGTGTGCACGTGCGTGTGTGTGTGTGTATGTGCCTATGTCTCCTGGTGGTAGTTATTAGTTAATTACTTCACACAACACATATGAAACTAGTCCAAGTGCCAGAACCTCTTTGGTCGCTCCACCCCACTTCTCTCCACATGTCTCATGCATGTCTATGGGCCAAATGTCCTTCTCTCCACATGTCTATGGGCCAAATGTCCTTCTCTCCACATGTCTCATGCATGTCTATGGGCCAAATGTGCTTCTCTCCACATGTCTCATGCATGTCTATGGGACAAATGTCCTTCTCTCCACATGTCTATGGGCCAAATGTCCTTCTCTCCACATGTCTATGGGCCAAATGTCCTTATCTCCACATGTCTCATGTATGTCTATGGGCCAAATGTCCTTCTCTCCACATGTCTCATGCATGTCTATGGGCCAAATGTGCTTCTCTCCACATGTCTCATGCATGTCTATGGGACAAATGTCCTTCTCTCCACATGTCTATGGGACAAATGTGCTTCTCTCCACATGTCTCATGCATGTCTATGGGCCAAATGTCCTTCTCTCCACATGTCTCATGCATGTCTATGGGCCAAATGTCCTTATCTCCACATGTCTCAAGCATGTCTATGGGCCAAATGTCCCCTTCCCTTATGACATTCTAAAGATCCAGAACGTCATCCTGATAACCAGGGAAGTTCCTCGTTAGTCGCCGCATCCTATAATCTGTTGACAGACGTTAAGATACAATTTATGTTTCGCATGTCTGTCCTCAAGAGATTCTGGGTACCTGGTGAGCTGGATCTTGAGGGTGGTGACATGGTAGAGGTCCTGCAGCATGTCAGCCACTGTGGCATCAGGAGCATCAGTCACACAGGACAGAGGGACAGGGTTCCACCTACCCACCTGGATCAAACCTGTAGATAGACAGACAGACAGACAGACAGACAGACAGACAGACAGACAGACAGACAGACAGACAGACAGACAGACAGACAGACAGACAGACAGACAGACAGACAGACAGACAGACAGACATTGTTACAAACAATGACACTGGAGGAAGAGCGTGTGTGTGTGTGTGTGTGTGTGTGTGTGTGTGTGTGTGTGTGTGTGTGTGTGTGTGTGTGTGTGTGTGTGTGTGTCAAAGCATTTGTATGTGTAGTGTACCTTTTGCCTGTGCTGCTGAGCTGTGAGAGTAGCCCAGGGCCAGTAGAGCCATCTCTATCAGCTGGTTAAACAGCAGGTCTCTCCTGACCAGTACAAACTCTGCATGCTCCTCTCGCCTCTCAGCCTCCACTGCCGAGACTGGGTTCTCTCTGTGTTCCACCACACACAGCACAGGCAGCAGGCTCCCTGGGACGACGGACACACAGCACAGCCAATCACATCACAGCATTCAGATAGAAGCAGAGGGCATGGGAAATGAAAAGGTAATAGTTGTCCACTCTTGCAATGAATAAACGCTCTCTCTCCTCTATTCACCCATTCCTCCCTTTCTCTTCTCCTCCTCTCTTCTTTTCAGTCCTACCTCTCTTATGCCAGTTCTTAGGTTGTGGTGCGGGTATCGTGGGTATGGGGGCCAGGGTGGGGGCTCTGGCCCCTGGGCTCCCCTGTCTCGTCCTGCCCTGGTATGGCCCTGGGGGGCCCATGCCACCATTCAGCTCCAGGCGGGACAGTTTGGCAGGTGGGGGCCAGGAGTCCCCGTTACCGGGTGAGTCACATCTCTCTGACACATGGCCTCCATCACACTGTTGGTGGTCCATCACACTAACACTGTGGCTCAGAAACACCTGAGACAGAGAGAGAGGGAGAAACTGAATGACTGACAAGTCCTTGAGTTAATTTGAGAACCTTAGTGATTGTTGAAAAAAAAGCTCCTCCTTCCCAACGTTAAGAATATTTTCACATGACCATTCCCTTGACTGTAAAACAAAATGTGCCCACCCTCCCCCTCATGTAATGATCTTTAAAATAATGATTACCACCACAACTAACAATAACTGTAGCAACCCTGTGTTTATAAACGTTGATATCGACTTGACCACTTCTGCAGGGTTTAGTGGCACAGTCGATGCCACGCAGGGCTACAGGCCAGATCATTGAGGCTCCAGCGACCACCACAGACGAGCTCACTCTCCCTGCCGGTCTCATTACACTATGATCAGAGCCACGCAGCATACAGATTACCAACTTTGAGGGCTTTATGATTGTTTGCGTTTTCAAACCCACAATCAAATAGTGTATGTCAATCTGGAGGAACAGAAAATCCATCCCTCCCTACTGTTACTCAGTATGGAAGGCTTGACTTGACAATCTCTGAATTCTAATCAACTTTCTGGTGTTTTGTAACAGATGTCTCTTTCCATTAATGGAATGGCCAGTGCAGTTTGGATGCTGGAATTACATTAGAGTGGAGGAATGTGCGCAGGTAACCTACAAAATACTTTTGAATGAATCAGATTAAAACATTGTGACTAGTTGTGACTGGTTATACGTTTTAGAAGTTAAATGACAAATATTCAGTCTATATTGAAGCATTAAGTTTGAGGTCGAGGAATAGCCGCTTGGACTGGAAAGGAGGCAGAACGTGCATTAAGCTTTTCTGAATAACTGAGCCTGCTGGGCGAATAGGACGACTTGGGAGAATGATGATCATCAACAGACAGCGCATCAGTATCAGAAGTAACATACAGCCAGACTGTCCGGTACTGCGCCTTTCTAGACCTTATAATCTGTCGAGAGTAGACCCACAACTGATCCAAATGGAAGGACAAGGAAGTGAAACCGGGTTACTAGCGTGAAAGGCAAACACCCTATGCATTGTGCCCACTTGGTAGGAATTGTATCAAGGCTCATATAGCCAGGATTGTGACAGTATAATGGTTTTGGAATGACAGTCACAGGGACCAGGGTTTGAGTCCCCATCAGGGTACCCTGCTCTCTCTCTCGCTTCTCCTTAATTTTTTGAAGAAATGTATTTGTTGTGGCAGGGTAGCCTAATGGTTAGAGCGTTGGACTAGTAACCAGAACGTTGCAAGTTCAAACCCCCGAGCTGACAAGGTACAAATCTGTTGTTCTTCCCCTGAACACTGCCACTAGGCCGTCATTGGAAATAAGAATTGGTTCTTAACTGACTTGCCTAGTTAAATAAAGGTTAATAAAAATAGAAACTTTTCAACTATATATGTTTCTCTCTCTTTGAGTCAACTACTCACCACATTTTATGCACTGCAGTTTTAGCTAGCTGTAGATTTTGCTTTCAGTACTAGATTAGTTATCTGATCCTTTGATTGGGTGGACAACATGTCAGTTCATGCTGCAAGAGCTTTGGAGGTTGGAGGAAGAGGGTGAGAACCATGAGCCTCCTAGGTTTGGTATTGAAGTCAATGTACCCAGAGGAGGACCGAAGCTAGTGGCTACATCATGGTGGTACCCTACAGAGTGCTGCTGAGGCTACTGTATACCATTGCAAAGCAGTGTTGATACTATATTTAGTATAGTTTTATCTAAAAAGGATAACTTTTTTTATGTTTCACAATTTTTATTTTTATGAAATTCACTGAGGAGGATGGTGTTTGGGGAAAAACATTGAAAATTACTGTTTCAGCATGCATTTCATTTTTTTTTTGCTTCAGGCTGACTACTAGCCTCTATTAAGTTGCAATGTCCAATGTCCAAATCAACTTAAAGTATTTACTAAATTAGTATTGTAGTGACACAATTCATTCGGATGGCTATAGCAACAAAAAAAAATTCACAAATGATTATTTGGATTCCCATGATTCGATTGACCGCGATTTAAGTAACCGAACCCCAACTACTACAATGGCGAAGGACATCATTCATTCAATTAGGTAAAAATAGTTATTTCATATGAATTAAATAAATCACTATTTAATTTTTTACTATTTTTAGAAATGTGAAGAGGAGAATCCTTTATACAGTAAATGTCATTTGTATGAGAGCTGCGTGTCTTGACAGTTCTTTCATGCGAAATGACGCATCAGCTATTCCTCTACGTTCATGTGGATTTATATTGAAAATCGGTGCAGATTTTAATGATATTATGTATGGTATGATTGCTAGTTAACCTATTGCAGATCTGGACAAACTATCCACATACCACTATTGTCAATATGGATAGAGGGCAGGATAGAGTTGACTGTATAGTAAGTGGGCAGAAAAGCATAGTGCATAAGAGAAGTACCAAAACATGCAGATGAGCAGATGATGAAATGGCTATATTGAAGGAATTAAATAGTATAACCTGCAAAATGGGGAATGTAAACCAGGGAAAAAATGCACTGTGACAAATAATACAAGAATCACACAATCCTCCCCAAACCAACAAAAACATATTTTGACAAACCTTTTTTGGACCACCACCCAGCCCAGAAAATGTCGATCTGTCTCTATTGACATCGGACTTTGACAGTGGCATATCAAGACAACAGAAGCCGACCGGACAAAAGCACTCTACAAAACGCCCTGTCACACTCATTGTGGAGAAAGTTTTAGAGGCAAACGTTGTCAGTCGTCATTATTGCGCGTCGTCCAATATTGTAGATTGACTAGTTGTGAATTTCAACAACAACAACAACAAAACCTCCACAATCTCTGTTATATTTATCTCAGGTACCGGTACATCCACAAAAACGTTCTGTTTTTTAAAATCGAAGTAGGCTAAATCAGACAAACCTGACATCCGCCGCTGGTTTCTTGTCTCTTGAGACTCCGTGATGCCGTTAGTAAAATAGTACAGTTCCTTGTGTTGTTTTCTGTGTCAGTGTGTGAACAACATCTCACTTTCGCCTTCACTCGGTCTATCGTGTCAACATTAGCTGTGTAGCAACATGCCCCGTCGTCTCTGGCTGGCTGCGTTTTTCGGACCTCTTCAACGGAATGAAACGAGCCTATAGGCCTATAGGTGGTCTATCCGAAATCTCAGTCAAAGCATCCACAGTGACAGCCACTGTTCCCGGGATGACGATACAGACCAGCTGGTAGGCTACAGGGATCCAGTAGAGAAACGGATTAAGCGAACAATACACCGCGAGTGTCATTAGTCTGTCTGTGAAGCAACTATCTCTTCTTCAGTTGTCTATTGGTTGCAACAAACACGCGCGGACAAGCGTGCGCACGCGCTCCATACCTCCCTCTCCTCTCCCATGGATCTACCGGTCACCGAGTCACCGTTATTAGACTACACGTTTATAGAGTACTAATAGGTAGCCTATGTACACCAAATGTAACTGTGAGCATGTGGAATGCAACCTTATCTCCCCATGCTTCTTTGTTTATGAGAATTTGAATGTGGAAACAGAATGAGACCTACAGCACGTGTCTCCACTCTTACAGAGTTGGTTTAGTTTGTACAAAATAATTGTATTTTACCAGACACACTGTATGATATGATGGATATATAGCCCATCTGCCAAAAAAAAGATAGGATAATTGTTGAATCAGTTCTTTAGATATTTTTCAAAATTCAAATTAAGATTAATCACGCACGCGCGCGCGAGCACGTAAAACCATAACCCATAAACACAGGCAGCTGCATTAACATATGGTGTAATAATGAATTCAACCCTGCACTCCGGTAGCGTAAGTCTATTAAATGTGACAATCACGCATAAATGTGTTTATTATTTTCTGCCGTTATATGCATGGTTTGTTTTTATATCCGGGATGTAATAACTCTCCATGGAAACGCTTTGGATGTGACGGGCTGCTTATCAACTTTTCTCACGTGTGTTTGTTGTTCAAATTATTCTCGACCCACCTCCATATAAACAATCATCTTCAATGTATCCCTATTGTAGGCATATATTTTATTTTGCGTGATGTGAAGCCTTTGAAGTAGGGGAAATGATGAGCTTGACTTCGGAAGTTATGTTGATTCTAATGAATAGACTGGATATGAAGGGTAGCCTATTAAAATAGAGGGGTAGCCTATTAAAAGGAAGTGAGAGATGGTAATTTATTTATCTCCACTGTCAATAGGAGTGTAGCCTACCTTGTCCTAAAACATTTATATGACACAGAATAAATCGTGTTTCATCCCTATAATAGTTGAATCCCTATAAATATCCTAAAATGCTCCTTGCAAAATATAGACTAACCATAAAGTTGCATCAACGCATGTCATGGAGTCAATAAGTAAATTCCCACAAGGACAAAAATGATAGCCACTAAACGCAAATGCCTTAATTTAAAAAATTAAAAAAGAAAATTGTGCTGTCATTGTGCTGTCTGGTTTGGTTAATATAAGCAACTTTAAATTATTTATACTTTTGATTTTACTTGAGCTCATGAAGTATATTTTTGCAATTACATTTGCTTTTTAAACTTAACTATATTTAAAACCAAATACTTGTACACTTCTACCCAAGTCGTTTTTTACTGGGTGACTTTCACTTTTACTTTCAGTCATTTTCTATTACGGTGTCTTTACTTTTACTCAGGTATGACCATTGGATACTTATCCACCACTGCTTAAGGCATTCCAAGGCAGAGAGAATGTTGCCTGGTTACCCAGACTCCTTCCTCCTTGGCCCCTTCATTTTCAATGAAGCCTAGGTGGTGGGCAAAATTCTATTCAGGCGGAGAGGTCAGTGGTGCTCGTGCCTGTGGAAGCCGCTCAGCAAAGGGGCCAGGGTTCCGGTCTGGAACCACGCTTTTGCCTGCACCTACAGTATTGCTTCGATACTGCAGTTTAACTGAATCACGGAGTAGAAAGACAATTTCCATTGATGGACCCATAGAGCAGAGTTTCCCAAACTCGGTCCTAATCCTGGTGCACTTTGTGCACAAAACTTCCAAATTATTGTCGCAGAGGCCGATTCTTTTCCCAACACTCACAGTCGAAGATATTGACATTTTATTTTCATGCTCTGAGGTCATGACCACATCTAGCCAGGGGACGTGCTAGTTGGCTTGTTTAGCTGTCCATGTGCTCTGACAGAGTTCCCGGGGCATGTTCACATGATACTGCTGTCTGTCCATGTGCTCTGACAGAGTTCCCGGAGCATGTTCACATGATACTGCTGTCTGTCCAGTGCTCACTGAGCACTAGTGCGCAGGCAGAGTAATCCCAGTAAGAAAGATGGCAGCAACCACGAAATGGCATATGCAAACATTAGTAGATTACATTGAAAACAAAGGTCGGCCATTTTAGAGGCAGTCTCTAGTTTGTATTATACCTCAGTGCGATCAACCAAGGCAGAGAAAACAGGATTCTGCTCTATTTTTCAAGCGCTGCTGTTGTTGTTGACCAATCAAAATGTAGCCTGAGTGGTGATATGTCAGCATGTATGTCCAAAAGCAGAACCATCTAAATTGCCCCTCTAGCTAGCTAGCTAGCTGGTTAACAGTATCAGTTTACAGAGTCACTTTAACAAATAAAAATAACTGTTTTGTAATTATTTTTGTAATTAATAATTTCTGTTGCACATCAATAGGTTTTTATGCATGATTATAGCAATAATTTTTTTGCACGTTGATAATTGCTATGGTCACAGCTTTGTCAAATGTGTCATTGGCTCTGATACTCTGATTGGTTAGAGACCTTTCCAACCTCTATTGACTTTGTTTTGCACAACACCCCCCGTGAACACAAACAACTACAATGATGGCAGTCTCAGACTAAAGTATGTAGTGAAAGACAGAGCAGCGGAATAATTTAGTGTGAGTCGTCAGGCTAGACAGAATCAAATCAAATAATCAAATCACATTTATTCATGAAGCCCTTTTTACATCAGCAGATGTCACAAAGTGCTTATACAGAAACCCAGCCTAAAACCCCAAACAGCAAGCAATGCAGATGTAGAAGCACGGTGGCTAGGAAAAACTAGAGAGGAACCAGGCTCTGAGGGGTGGCCAATCCTCTTCTGGCTGTGCCGTGTGAAGATTATAAGAGTGAGAATGAGAGATGGAACATTTTTGAAATTGATAGAGAGAGACGAGAGAGAGAGAGAGAGAGAGAGAGAGAGAGTGTGACAGAGAGAGAGAGAGAGAGAGAGAGCTCCATTACCCTCTTGGTTAATTAGACAAACAGAATTATCTCCTTATAGCCAGAGCGAGTCACGGCTGGTTAGATTTCATTCATTGTGACTAAGAGAAAGAGATGACACTCTGAGGTAGGTGTGTGTGAGTGTGTGTGCATGACTGTGTGTGCGTCTTTCTCTATCCCTCTCATTCATATGCTTAAATTCCTCGTCAATGAGGCTGATGGTAAATAATCATTAAGACTATTACACGGTCACAGAGCAAGCTAATAGTACAACACAGAGCAAGCTAATCGTATAACACAGAGCAAGCTAACAGTACAACACAGAGCAAGCTAACAGTACAACACAGAGGAAGCTAACAGTATAACACAAAGCAAGCTAACATTACAACACAAAACAAGCTAACAGTACAACACAGAGGAAGCTAACAGTACAACACAGAGCAAGCTAATAGGACAACACAGAGCAAGCTAATAGTACAACACAGAGCAAGCTAATAGTACAACACAGAGCAAGCTAATAGTACAACACAGAGCAAGCTAACAGTACAACACAGAGCAAGCTAATAGTACAACACAGAGCAAGCTAACAGTATAACACAGAGCAAGCTAACAATATAACACAGAGCAAGCTAATAGTATAACACAGAGCAAGCTAATAGTACAACACAGAGCAAGCTAATAGTACAACACAGAGCAAGCTAATCGTATAACACAGAGCAAGCTAACAGTACAACACAGAGCAAGCTAATAGTATAACACAGAGCAAGCTAACAGTACAACACAGAGCAAGCTAACAGTATAACACAGAGCAAGCTAATAGTACAACACAGAGCAAGCTAATAGTACAACACAGAGCAAGCTAACAATATAACACAGAGCAAGCTAAGAGTACAACACAGAGCAAGCTAACAGTACAACACAGAGCAAGCTAACAGTACAACACAGAGCAAGCTAACAGTACAACACAGAGCAAGCTAACAGTACAACACAGAGCAAGCTAACAGTACAACACAGAGCAAGCTAATAGTACAACACAGAGCAAGCTAACAGTACAACACAGCTTTCTCAATCTGCTGCTGATCCCAGGGGCTTCCCTAACAGTCTCCCAGTACTGTCTTTCTCCAAAATAGGTTAGGCATCATTGGGTTAGCTATCATTAGGTTAGCTATCATTGGGTGAGTTATCATTGGGTTAGCTATCATTAGGTTAGCTATCATTGCAGTCAAATGCCACTGTTATGATATGGTTATTACATGGTTGTACTCTTTTTGGTGGGAAGGTACACACACACACACACACACACACACACACACACACACACACACACACACACACACACACACACACACACACACACACACACACATACACACACACAGACACAGAGACAAATCGAACCAACAAAGGAATTCTGTTCATATTTTTCTTGTCATGCCCCAATATAGAAACATTTCAACCCAGAAATCTGGCTGCAGGGTATCCATACTATAACCTTCTTACTTCCATCTCCCTTCTCATGTTACCCCTGATACAGGGGTGTGGACGGGACCAGGTATGAGCTGGGACAGCCGAGGCCCCAGGTGAAGGTTTATTACTGTTCCTATTGAAAAACTCCTCAGTACATTACATTCATAATGGCCTATAAGCCACTGACCTCTTTGATTCTGGTTCAAGTGCAGATGGCACAAGGTTCTAAGGTTCTACAGATTTCAGTTCATATACCGCTGATTGTTCAGTACAGCTACAGCTGTTATCAGCTGGTATGAGGTTAATTATGTGTGTTTGTGTGTTTGTGTTTCTGTGTGTTTGTGTTTCTGTGTGTGTGTTTCATGGCTCTTGGCAAGCTCTGCCAGCGTGTGGGTAAAGTGCCCATCAGTGCCCCTGGAGAGCCATGCCCGCTCACTGCATGGTACCAGAGGGAATAGTATAACTTTGCAGTTACCATGGCTATGCTGGAATACTGGCACACTTAGAACCTCACCGTGACTGACATGCCAAAGAGGAGAGGAGAGAGTTTGGACCCAAACGCATGGCTGGGTGCAACAGAGACAGCCTATATAGTGTACAGATACAGCTAAAGGAAATGTATGGTGCTGCAATAAGGACAACATAGTAGATTGGATGGAGTTCAAAGTCACATGCATTTGGATAGTGGAGATGAGTGGAGATATGATGAAACCATTTTGACCCAGGCCAAGACATTTCCATATCCTACAGTTCTCAAAGATGCCAACACTGTAAGAACAAACATTCTCTACTACATCTCCAAGGATGCAGACGCAGTTAGAGGGGACCTGTAAAGAGAGAGGGGAGTTTATTCAATCTGAGACCAAAGTAGGCGAATATAACATATTAGGCCATCTGATATTGTTTGATAGACGGACTGTTAAAAAATGGAAAGACTAGTTGAATTACTGTATTACTGTATCTGATCCCAGAGAGGAGACAACGAAGTGATATAGGGAAATTATGGATATACATGGACACAGGATCTCCCTTAAAGGAAAAATCCTCATTCCTTTAAATAACACTATGTGAGAACAATATTTTTTGTGAACAAATGTTTCATTTTGGTGTTATGATAAGGTTGGTAGCAAAATGGAAAATTGTTGTGGCAATCTTTTGCAGCTCAAGTTGACTACAGAATCCACAGTGCAAAACTCCCACTATGGGCTGGCTGACTAGCAAACGTAGCTACACACAATAATAACAAACACAATATCAGCATGTAACGTAGCTAGTTAGCTGTAAAATCTCTAACAATTTCACCATGTTCAACCTGCAGATCTATGTGCCTCACAGAGCCAACGACAGATATACTTTTGAGGAGATGGGAAATGTTGCCCATGCTACGGCAATGGGCCGCGCAGTGCATTCTGGGTGATTATGGGACAAGGAGCGCTCAAGGAGTGAAGGGGAGTCTATTGAGCGCAAGCTCAAAACGCAATATTAGCAAAAAATGTATCAACAAGAAGTAAAACATTAAAATCTTTTCCAAGATATGACATAATTAACTTGCTATCTGTTGGGTGGGTCATTAAACAATCCTTCATTCATTGGATTCCTATCTCCTTTCTATAATATCTCTGGCAATGGCAACATGCAATGCACCCTGGACTGAAGAGGCAGACAAATAGAAAAAATGTGCTAGACCCGCCGTTAAATTACACATTTCTCGAGGTAGAAATAACGGAAAAATATGATCAATGGCTCATTAGAGAGAAGACAGCCTCCAGAGTTATGACACCAGCCAGTATTGAAATCTGACATGTATGATAGATGTTTTGTCGATTTAAAAGTCCTATTCCTGTTGACTTCCAGTGTAGTGAGAGAGACTTTATCACAGTGCTACGTCATACCTGCTGGATTTCTGCCTGCTTGAACACCAATATCTCAGATACACATGAAAACATTAAATGATCCAGGGAATCGATAGAACATCACTCAGAGTTGAACAAAAACAATATAACATTCAAAATGGATGAACCTTTCCTTTAAGGCAGGAAAGCATCACATACACTGAGAGCAGTGATGATCAGGCAGAAATTGTGTGTTAAGCACTTAACTACCAAGGTGAAGCACCACTGGCTGGCCTTAGGCTGGAGTGAGTCAGTGTGTGTATGTGAGAGAGAGAGAGAGAGGGAGAGAGAGAGAGAGATAGAGAGATAGAGAGAGAGAGAGAGAGAGAGCGGGAGAGAGAGAGAGAGAGAGAGAGAATTAGGCTGAATTATACTTCCTCACTTACAGTACCAGTCAAAAGTTTGGACACACCTACTCATTCAAGGGTTTTTCTTTATTTTTTACTATTTTTACTATAATATTGACTTGGTATTTTACCAAATAGGGCTATCTTCTGTGTATCACTCCTACTTTGTCAGAACACAAGTGATTGGCTCAAATGCATTAAGAAGGAAAGAAATTCCACAAATGAACTTTTAACAAGGCATACCTGTTAATTGAAATGGATTCCAGGTGACTACCTCATTAAGCTGGTTGAGAGAATGCCAAGAGTGTGCAAAGCTGTCATCCAGGCAAAGGGTGGCTATTTGAAGAATCTCAAATATAAAATAGATTTTGATTTATTTAATACTTCTTTGGTTACTGCATGATTCCATGTGTTATTTCATAGCTTTGATGTCTTCAATATTATTCTACAATGTACAGAATAGTCCAAAAATAAATAAAACTGAGTATGTGTTCTAAAACTTTTGACCAGAAGTGTACATACACACACTGACTCACTCTAGCCTAAGGCCAGCCAATGGTGATTCACATTGGTAATTAAGTGCTTAACACACAATTTCAGTCTGATCACCACTTCTCTGAATGTGTGTGTGTGTGTTGCCCTTTGCCCTTTATGTCTGTGAGGTATGGGGTATGCTCACCAACCAAGAATTCACAAAATAGGACAAACACCAAATTGAGACCCCCAAAATATCACAAAATAAAACACCAAATAATGCATGCAGAGCAGAATTAGGCCAATACCCGCTAACCATCAAAATCCAGAAAAGAGAAGTTAAATTCTACAACCTCCTAAAAGGAAGCGATTCCCAAACCTTCCATAACAAAGCCATCACCTACAGAGAAATGAACCTGGAGAAGAGCCCCCTAAGCAAGCTGGTCCTGGGGCTCTGTTCACAAACACAAACACAAACACACCCCACAGAGCCCCAGGACAGCAATACATATAGACCCAACCAAATCATGAGAAAACAAAAGGATAATTACTTGACACATTGGAAATAATTAACAAAAAACAGAACAAACTAGAATGCCATTTGGCTCTAAACAGAGCAGAATACCTGACCACAGTGACTGACCCAAAATTAAAAAAATCTTTGACTATGTACAGACTCAGTGAACATAGTCTTGCTTTTGAGAGAGGCCGCCATAGGCAGACCTGGTTCTCAAGAGATGACAGGCTATGTGCACACTGCCCACAAAATGAGGTGGAAACTGAGCTGCACTTCCTAACCTCCTGCCAAATGTATGACCATAGACATATGTTTCCCTCAGATTTCACAGACCCACAAAGAATTTGAAAACAAATCCAATTTTGATAAACTCGCATTACAATTGGGTGAAATACCACAGTATGCAATCACAGCACCAATATTTGTGACCTTTTGCCACAAGAAAAGGGCAACCAGTGAACAAAAAACACCATTGTAAATACAAACTATATTTATGTTTATTTATTTTTCCCTTTGTACTTTAACTATAAGCACATCGTTATAAGACTGTACATAGACATAATCTGACATTTTAAATGTCTGTATTCCTTTGGAACTTTTGTGAGTTTAATGTTAACTGTTCACTATTGTTTATTATCTATTTCACTTGCTTTGGCAATGCAAACAAATGTTCCCATTCCAATAAAGCCCTTTGAACTGAGCGAGAGAGTGAGAGAGAGAGGCAGAGAGAGAGAGAGACAAACAGTAACTATACGAGTCTGAGAGAGAGAGAGAGACAAACAGTAACTATACAAGTCTGAGAGAGAGAGAGAGAGAGAGAGAGAGAGAGAGAGAGACAAACAGTAACTATACGAGTCTGAGAGAGAGAGAGAGAGACAAACAGTAACTATATGAGTCTGAGAGAGAGAGGCAGAGAGAGAGAGAGGCAGAGAGAGAAAGGGACAAACAGTAACTATACGAGTCTGAGAGAGAGAGAGAGAGAGAGAGCGAGAGAGAGAGACAAACAGTAACTATACGGGTCTGAGAGAGAGAGAGAGAGAGAGAGAGAGAGAGAGAGAGAGAGAGAGAGAGAGAGAGAGAGAGACAAACAGTAACTATACGGGTCTGAGAGAGAGAGAGAGACAAACAGTAACTATATGAGTCTGAGAGAGAGAGAGAGAGAGAGAGAGAGAGAGAGAGAGAGAGATTACACAGATCCACAAAGAATTTGAAAACAAATCCAATTTTGATAAACTCCCATATCTACTGGGTGAAATTCCACAGTGTGCCATCACAGCAGCAAGATTTGTGTCCTGTTGCCACGAGAAAAGGGCAACCAGTGAAGAACACACACCATTGTAAATAAAACCCATATTTATGCTTATTTATTTTATCTTGTGTCCTTTAACCATTTGTACATTGCTAAAACACTGTATATATATAATATGACATTTGTAATGTCTTTATTGTTTTGAAACTTCTGTATATGTAATGTTTACTGTTAATTTTTATTGTTTATTTCACTTTATATATTCACTTTACATATTATCTACCTCACTTGCTTTGGCAATGTTAACACGTTTCCCATGCCAATAAAGCCCTTGAATTGAATTGAATTGAATTGAGAGAGAGAGACAAACAGTAACTATACGAGTCTGAGAGAGAGAGAGAGAGAGAGAGAGAGAGAGAGAGAGAGAGAGAGAGAGAGAGAGAGAGAGAGAAAGAGAGACAAACAGTAACTATACGGGTCTAAGAGAGAGAGAGAGAGAGAGAGAGAGACAAACAGTAACTATATGAGTCTGAGAGAGAGAGAGAGACACAAACAGTAACTATACGGGTCTAAGAGAGAGAGAGAGAGAGAGAGAGAGAGAGAGACAAACAGTAACTATATGAGTCTGAGAGAGAGAGAGAGCGAGCGAGAGAGTACGTCTGTAGGCCTACTCATGGTTATTATGTGTCCATGACAAAGCTGTGTAAATCAAAAGGGGGCGCCCTTGTTTTACAAATATGGCTCAACTGCTATGTCTCCCTTACACCATCAGGGAGAGGCAGAGTGTCGTGCTAGACTTCCCCGGATGCCTGGACGGTCAGCTGTGCGCCAGACAGGTGCTGTCAGAGAGAGAGAGAGAAGGAGAGAGAGATAGATATATGACAGACTGATAAAATAGTCTGGTACTCGACTCTTATCTTTTAAAACATTTGTTTGTTTCATGAGTAGCCTATTGTTCTACCCTTTTCCTTGCTCTCCTTTCTCTCAATTAGGTCATATGTCAGAGCCTGTACGTGTGCTTGCCTGTGCGTTTGTGCACGTGTCTGTCCCGCGGTTAAGTTGCCCTAACCTCCAGGCGTAGGCTTCCATTTATACTTCTTATTTATCACGTAAACTCATAGCTTATAAGGAAATATACATATTTGAATCGAAAACAGGCATTCTTAATGTGTTTGGAATTCAGTTAGGACAATGTTGCTGGCATTGACAGGCCAAATTAATGTTATAATTTTGAGCGGTTCTGCTCCAATTCTACATACAAATTTAGCGTAGGCTCTACTTCCTTTTATTCAAAGTTTAACGTTATTTATTGCTTTTCTGACGAGAATAAAAGAGAATCTTAAAAAATATTTTAAAGTAGCCAAGTTAAAAGAGAGAGAAATAATACATTGCCTATGGCTACAACATATTCACCCATTCAGCAAGTAAAACATAGTTTACTGGATGGCAGAGAGTGTTGTAGCCTGTTTAATACATCGCCTCTGTCGTTGCACAGTGACAAATTATGATCATGGCAATCCAACGTCATAATAATGGACCGCTGACGGAAAGCCCGTTCCCGCGTCTGGCTTTTTCGCTGGCATCCCGGAGTAGCTGTTACCTGAATTGCACCTGCAGGCGTCACATCCACTTGTCACACACATACACACATACGGTTCGAGGGAGCGCGCATCTCACACACACGCTCACTCTCCACTCGATTGCAATCGGTTTTCACCAATTTACCACAGACGACTCCTTGATCTCTTGGCGGATCAGTGTTAACGGACGCGCCTCATACATTCGGTCGGCTCACACCTTTACCTCCGTGACTTTGATGGGGACTTGGGCAACAGGGAGAGAAAATGCCTGTGATGAAAGGATTACTTGCGCCTCAGAACACGTTTCTAGACACCATAGCCACACGGTTTGACGGCACACGTAAGTTTGTTCTCTTTCTATTTGAGTACATTAAGCTATGGGCCTTCAGTTAGACTATTCGTTCTGTTTTTGCACCTGCTTTCTAATAAGCAATTAGATTGATGGAAATGTATAAATCAATTGGTGGATGATGCCTTCTAGGCATTATGTGTATTTCCTCCTAAAACAGCCAGTGAAATCAAAACACTGAAGCAACAGTGGCTGAAGTTAATGCAGGTGGTAGGATATATTTCGAAAATGATTTATTCTCCTCAAGATGGAATAGCATAGGTTTAGTTGCTCTTGGTGCTCAGAGGTATAGGCTATATGTGTGTGGGCAAGGCTACAGGTAGCCCTTTGCTGCAGTCAAATGACTAGTGGCCTCGTGGATGGAACGTTGTTAATATTTTTCATAATGTAATAATAATAAACATTATTTTTAAAAAACAGCTGAAAATCTGGTGTTTCTATCGGTTTTGTCATATTTCAGTCTTCTGTGATGTATATAAAGTTTAATATTGAGATGCAAATTCAAAATGAATACATTTAAACTCTGCATCGAACTCTATATCTGACATGGTGTCTTCTTTTTTTAAACCCATAACCATGTGTGTGAGGTGTAGCCTATACTTTTTAAACCCATAACCATGTGTGTGAGGTGTAGCCTATACTTTTTAAACACATTACCATGTGTGTGAGGTGTAGCCTATACTTTGGTTTCAAAGTAGATTTGTTTAAGATTACCAAGAAACTGCAGTAAAAGGTTATAACAATACTTGGCTCAGTAATATTTTTTGAGACTTTATAATATGAGGCGGCAGGAAGCCTAGTGGTTAGAGCGTAGGACTAGTAATCGAAAGGTTGCAAGATTGAATCCCTGAGTTTACAAGGTAAAAATCTGTCATTCTGCCACTGAACAAGGTAGTTAACCCACTTTTCCTCGGTACGCCGTCATTGTTATTAAGAAGGTGTTCTTAACTGCCTTGCCAAGTTAAATAAATATGATGGTCAACGGGCGTTGCACTATTGACAGCAAAGTTCAGCACCACGGACAGCGATTCACCCTCACGACGGATTCCGCTTTGACGCGAGGCCACTCAAGCTCTACTAAACAACAATCATATCAGGCTACACCATGTCTAAACCTCGAGAATAGTCTACTCTGTCATTAAGTTTACAAATATCCTTGTGCCACTATTACACATTTTACCCATAGTTCCTAGTCCTTACATGAAAGCAGTTTGAAAGTTTTGTTCAGATGACATTTTCAAGACAAACACATTAAGTGAAATGAACATTTATTATTTCCGCTCTCTGACCGCCAAGTCTCGCGGTGAGAACAATATTCCCCGCGCGGCACTGACAGTAGCAGTTGCATCTATCAAAATTAATTGGTCGGTGGCACCATTACAGCAGGTGGGTCCGCTTCCCAAGGCAGAGGCACACGCGGGCGTCTTTAAAACGACTGCTTTTTCTCTTTATTTCCGCCTGAATCCTGACAAAACATAAACTTCCAGTCTGGGCGTTTTAGAAATTTGAAGTGCATTTTAATGTTGCTCGTTCTACTACATTTACTCCAACATTAAGCCACTTTGTGCTGCATCTGGACCAGAATAAGCCTGTTTCTCCTCTCTTGCTAACTCCTTGTGGAATTGTCATGCCATTTCATATTCACAGGTCTGAGATCATATTCACCTTGACAATGCTGATGGAGTAAGCAGGGGCACAAACAGGTCTGGGATCATATTCACCTTGACAATGCTGATGGAGTAAGCAGGGGCACAAACAGGTCTGGGACCAGGCTAGGCCAGAAATACCACAGAGAACGGCTTCTGAATCTTTAACTGGTCACAGAAAGGAGATAGTGGTTAGAGTGTTGGACTAGTAACTGGAAGGTTGCAAGTTCAAACTCCCGAGCTGACAAGGTAAAAATCTGTCGTTCTGTCCTGAACAGGCACTTAACCCACTGTTCCTAGGCCGTCATTGAAAATAAGAATTTGTTCTTCACTGACTTGCCTGGTTAAATAAATTAAAAAATACTAACTTGCAGGTTTAGGCCTACGTTGTTGGCACATGTATTATTATTTAATTTGTCTCAGCATTGCTCATTTCACATCATTCTTGGGCAACAAGTCACTGTAACAATAACACTCATTCTTAACTGATTTACAATATTCTTCAGTGGTGGCTCCCACTTTGGCTTACTGTAATCTGTGGAAACCAGACAGGCCTATATAGGTAGCATGGATTGAACATCCTGTATCCCACTGCTCTAATTGGCTATGACTGCTATGACGTCACCACGGACTAACACTAGTCCATACTGCTTTATTCCAGAGCTCATAAACAAATAGCTGTAAGATTGAGTGTCCCACCATGTTGTTTCAGAGGGACAGCAGGTCTATGTCTATTTCTCAGAATCACACCCTGTTCCCTTTGTGGTGGACTACTTTTCAACAAGTAGTGCACTATAGGGAACAGTGTGCCACCTGGGACACAAACTATCCTATCTTAAAGGTCTCGCGATGGAATTGAGACTTAACCAGCTACACTACAGCCCCCCAATGAATACACCACTGTCCTTGAGCTGCAACAACCTGGAATTAACGGGGGTTGGAACTGGACAGGGAAACCAAATGGAAGCAGTGGAGCCTGAGCAGACAAATTGGGTCTGGTGGCTGGTGCCCTGGTCTGACCAGATGGCCAGAGGGGAAAACTTAAAACTGGCCTGGTTCAGGGGCTGATGGCGATGGGCCCTCTGCTCTGACGACATAGTACTGTGGCCCCAGATGAACAGGAAGAGGGAAGAGCTGTCAACTGGCTGACAACATTGTTTGGATTGTCCCCTATAGAGATTCCTTCACTGAAAATAACGACACGTGGCAGGACCAGTGTCTCCTACTAAGTCTCTCTGTGTGTGTGTGTGTGTGTGTGTGTGTGTGTGTGTGTCTGTGTGTGTGTCTGTGTGTGTGTGTCTGTGTGTCTGTGTATGTGTGTGTGTGTGTCTGTGTGTGTGTCTGTGTGTGTGTGTGTGTGTGTGTGTGTGTGTGTGTGTGTGTGTGTGTGTGTGTGTGCGTCTGTGTCTGTGAGTATGTGTGTCTGTGTGTGTGTCTTTGTGTGTCTGTGTGTCTGTGTGTTTGTGTGTTTGTATGTGTGTGTGTGTGTGCGTCTGTGGGTATGTGTGTCTGTGTGTGTGTGTGTGTGTGTGTTTGTGTCTGTGTGTGTGCGTGCATGCATGTGTGCAGGTGTCAAAATGTGAACCAGGGTGATGTTGAAAAGGCCATTTCACGAATAGATCCCTCTCCTGTGTACTAGTGCATGTCCTGCTGGTACACCATAAAAAATATCACCTATCATGTGACATCATCAGAAATCCATGTTTTGAATATGTTCTGTAATACCAGTTACAAGTCATTACTCACTTTTACAATGTAGAATACACTGACTCACATTCAGGCATATAGCTTACACATTGGAGAGACGGCACAACAGGCCCACACAATGTGTACTGTACAGTATTACTCTAACTTTACATGTCACCTCAATGGTTGGTGGTCCTGTATGTCTCCTTGGGTAGAGCATGGTGCCTCCACCGCCAGTATAGAGGGGTTGATTCCTGAGGCCATATGTTTAATGTCTGCACTCATGATGAAAGCGCCTGCTAAATGGTATATATATTATATTATTATATATTAGTTGGTAGCATTGGAAATAGTTCATTGCCTTATTTGCGTTCCCAAACTCCCAGTGGAATGCTCTACAATATTTCCCATAGTACTCCTCTGTCACGACCATTCTGCAGATTCCTGTTTTCCCCCTCAGCGCCACGAGCACCTTCACCACCAGCCAGGTAATTACATTTACGTACTGACACACTTTTTCTGAGAGAGGTGTGTGTGTATGTGTGTCGGCTGTGGTACGGCTGCAGAGCCTGTGTGTGTCTGTACCTGTATGTGTATGATAATTTTTGTGTGTGTGTCTGTCTATGTCTATGTATGTGTGTCTATGTGGGTGTGTTTGTGTTTATGATAATTTGTGTGTGTGTGTGTCTGTCTGTGTCTATGTGTGTGTGTGTCTGTTTGTGTTTATGTGTGTGTGTCTATGTGTGTGTGTCTGTGTGTGTGTGTCTATGTGTATAATAATTTGTGTGTGTGTGTCTGTCTGTGTCTATGTGTGTGTGTGTGTCTGTTTGTGTTTATGTGTGTGTGTCTATGTGTGTGTGTCTATGTGGGTGTGTCTGTGTGTATGATCATTTGTGTGTGTGTGTCTGTCTGTGTCTATGTGTGTGTGTGTCTGTTTGTGCTTATGTGTGTGTGTCTATGTGGGTGTGTCTGTGTGTGTGTGTGTGTGTGTCTATGTGTGTGTATGCCTATTTGTGTGTATATGTGTATGTGTGTATGTCTATGTGTGTATGTGTATGTCTATGTGTGTATGTGTGTGTGTCTGTGTGTGTGCGTGTGTGTGTTACGAGAGGAGAGCAGACGAGTCCCATCCGGTGATAAACTTTTCTTTAAAGAAGCGTCTATAATTGAGCCGTTGAAAGTTTTCGCCGAGGGATTGCGATGATTAGAGTTGGATGTTAATGTGTGTTTAAAGCTGGCTCAGGTCTGGCTCAGGTCTGGCTCAGGTCTAGCTCAGGTCTGGCTCAGGTCTCAGCCACAATAGCGGGAACTGTTACGTAAATAGAGATCACAGTGGTTCACCTCTATGTGAAGGAGAACAGGTGTTCACATCTCTGTGAAAGGGAACAGAGGTTCACCTCTTTGTGAAGATAAATAGTGGTTCACCTCTCTGTGAAGGGGAACAGTGGTTCACCTCTATGTGAAGAGAAACAGTGGTTCACCTCTCTGTGAAGAGAAACAGTGGTTCACCTCTCTGTGAAGAGAAACAGTGGTTCACCTCTATGTGAAGGGGAACAGTGGTTCACCTCTCTGTGAAGAGAAACAGTGGTTCACCTCTCTGCGAAGAGAAACAGTGGTTCACCTCTTTGTGAAGAGAAACAGTGGTTTCACCTCTCTGTGAAGAGAAACAGTGGTTCACCTCTCTGCAAAGGGGAACAGTGGTTCACCTCTCTGTGAAGAGAAACAGTGGTTCACCTCTTTGTGAAGGGGAACAGTGGTTCACCTCTGTGAAGAGAAACAGTGGTTCACCTCTGTGAAGAGAAACAGTGGTTCACCTCTCTGTGAAGAGAAACAGTGGTTCACCTCTCTGTGAAGAGAAACAGTGGTTCACCTCTCTGAAGAGAAACAGTGGTTCACCTCTCTGTGAAGAGAAACAGTGGTTCACCTCTTTGTGAAGGGGAACAGTGGTTCACCTCTCTGTGAAGGGGAACAGTGGTTCACCTCTCTGTGAAGAGGAACAGTGGTTCACCTCTCTGTGAAGAGGAATGTGGTTGAGCTCTCTGTGAAGGGGAAGAGTGGTTCACTTCTCTGTGAAGAGGAATGTGGTTGAGCTCTCTGTGAAGGGGAACAGTGGTTTACCTCTCTGTGAAGAGAAACAATGATTCACCTCTTTGTGAAGTGGAACAGTGGTTCACCTTTCTGTGAAGAGGAATGTGGTTGAGCTCTCTGTGAAGTGCAACAGTGATTTACCTCTCTGTGAAGGGGACAGTGATTCACCTCTCTCTGAAGGGAAAACAGTGATTTAGCTCTCTGTGAAGTGGAACAGTGATTCACCTCTCTGTGAAGGGAAAACAGTGATTTAGCTCTCTCTGAAAACAACCTTTAAAACAATCTTCTCAGGGGTATTCTCCAACTTAATGTGATTAGCTGGACCCAAGTTGCACCTTGAAAAACTATAGATTAACTTCTCACATGGTTATGTCACATGTTTAATCCTTGATTTATATGAAAGAGACCCAGAATGGTGACGACGCAGGGGACTGAGTGCAGTAGCCATAAGAGACTGTTAAAGGGACATTCAGCAGCTGCTACATCATTTTTTAAAAACTAATTCATTATATATACCCATTGATTTTGGAAGAATATACTGTAATTTATAAATCCCTCATGAGCTTAGTTCAACTGTCGTACCCTATCAAAACCAACAATATAAGCTTGTTTTACTAAACAAAGAAAATGTAAGCATACATTCACACTATCATTTTGATATCCTGGATGGTCAATCCTTGCATCCATAGCTCTGTCTATGAATTTGAGCCCCATCCCTCAGCTTTTTTGCTGAACCAGGGGTGGGGAGGCTGCATTGTTATTGTTTCTACTGCTGAATGATGCTTTAAGGAGACTAAATATGATGTCAGCACACAACCATTGGCCTCACTCTAAGGTCACAATGCAGTATAGCAACCAAAACATTTAGTCGGGGAGACTCCTCTGTTTCTTCTAGAAAACGTCAGCAGTTCCATAGAAATTTGGTTCTTCCTGGAGTTCCGAAGTCCTGTCTGTCGTCGTTGACATTCCACCTTGGTAACGGACTGTTGAAAATGATCACCTAGCAGTGTTTCACTTACGCAAGTCTGGGCTGAGACCCAGTTTTTAAATTGAATTAATTGTTTGAGAAAGAGAGAGAAATGAGGGAGATTGAGAAAGAGAGAGAGACAAATAGAGAATGGAGAAAGAGAGGGAGAGAATGGATTTGAAAGAGGGAGAATGGATTTGATAGGTGGTGAGAGAGGGAAGTACTGTAGAGGCAGAGAGGAAGTGAGAGGGGAGAGAAGGTAATCGAGGAATGAGAGAGCGAGGGTGTGTATGTGTGAGAGAGAGAGAGAGACAAAGAGAGAGAGAGAGAGAGAGAGAGAGAGAGAGAGAGAGAGAGAGAGAGAGAGAGAGAAAGAGAGAGAGAGTGAGAGTGTATATGTTAGAGAGAGAGAGAGAGATAGAGCGAGAGTGTGTATGTTAGAGAGAGAGAGAGAGAGAGAGAGAGAGAGAGAGATAGAGCGAGTGTGTATGTTAGAGAGAGAGAGATAGAGCGAGTGTGTATGTTAGAGAGAGAGAGATAGAGCGAGTGTGTATGTTAGAGAGAGAGAGAGAGAGAGAGTGTGTATGTTAGAGAGAGAGAGAGATAGAGCGAGAGTGTATGTTAGAGAGAGAGAGAAATAGAGCGAGTGTGTATGTTAGAGAGAGAGAGAGAGAGAGTGTGTATGTTAGAGAGAGAGAGAGAGAGATAGAGCGAGTGTGTATGTTAGAGAGAGAGAGAGAGAGAGAGAGAGAGAGAGAGAGGAAGAGAAGTGACCCCTTACAAATGACAGGAATTTATCAAATGTAATGAGTCCAATAATGTTTCTAGTGGTATGAGCCAGTGGGATTTGGTGATAGAGAGGACAGCTACAGTATGATTAAAGCTGAGGGGTTGTCTAATGATTTGCACTCTTCAATTACTCAGTGTGAGAGGGTGGTAGTTAAAAGGGCTTTGTGTATACTTTCATGTAAGTCAGTGTGTAAATCAGTGTGTGTATGTGCGTACGTGAGTCAGTGAGTGTGTGTGTTTGAGCGTGTGTGTATGCGGTGAGTAAGCTACCCTCCAGACTGTCTGTACTAACATTGATTACCCTGATTTATGCTAATAAAACCAAATTGATGTTGTTCTCTAGGTCTCGTAATATTGACCCAGAGAACCTGTCTATTTGCACATTGGAGGCAACCCAAACTGAGCAAGTTCCCCATGATAAGTACTTAGGTATTTGGATTGACGATAAGCTGTAAACACACAAAAAAGCAGAGAATTAAGATGGTTTTATTTTATTGAAATAAATCCTGCCTCACTTTGGAAAGTAGAAGGAAGATTGTTCAAGCAACGCTTCTCCCAGTGCTTGACTATGGTGCTATAATCTACACGCATGTGTCAGCCTCTGTTTTAAAAGCTTTAGATTCAGTCTATCACTGAGCACTGGGTTTTATCACTGGGGACAATTTTCATACACATCACTGCATTTTGTATAGTTCTGTTGGCTGAGAGTCTCTGACTACCAGAAGGGCCAACCAGTAGGTACTGTTTGTGTATAAAGCTGTTCTTCAGAGACTCCCCCACTACCTCAGATCACGTATTGACTGGAGATGCAGCAATGTTCAGATCCGCTCTCTGGACTGGCTGGTTCTGCAGGTCCTGCGGATCTCCACTGAGCTCGGGGGGAAAATGCTTTAGTTGTTATGCCCCCAGCTCGTGGAATAGGCTTCAGGCCACCTTGAAGCTGGACTCACTAGTCTCCAATGAGAAAGTTTAGATACATTTTGAGGAAGATAATATGTGATAGTTGTGTTCATTTTGATTCATCTTGCTGTGTTTATTGTATTGTGTTGATGTTGCTATTTTGCTTTATGTTGTATTGAATTATGTGTTAATGCTCACAGGGCTCCATGTCTAAATAAAAGTTACAAATAAATAATAATAATAATTATCATTGATTATCATTATAATTGATTACCCTGGAGTGTAATAGGCCTAACTGTTATTTCTGTTTGACTGTAGTATGTAACCTTGGTTACCTTAGTTGGATTGTAACCTTAATTGCTTTGTTTGATTTTGACGAGATGGACACTGGCTCACACCAGAAGTCATGTGACCTGTCTTTTGTGTATGCTCAGATGGATGTAGGGAAGCATCCAGAAACTCTCCTCCTCCTCTAACTCCATTCGTTCTCCTTCTCAGTTCCTCTCCTGCTCCACCTCTCCACCGATCCCTTTATCTCACCCCTTCCTTACTGTATCAAATTCTCTCTCCGTTCTCTCCATCTATCCTCTTGTCCCTCAAACCATCTCTCTCCTGTTGTCCCTCTATCTCTCCCTACAGCTCTCTTAGTATCTCTCTCATGTTGTCTCTCTATCTC